>NW_026918296.1:0-14534 GCF_032062105.1 Saccostrea cuccullata
CCACTAAACCAATCACATATCTGATATGTTATAATATGTAAATTGGCCATTTACTATTGAGAGATTAAATTAAAACTACAGATATAATTATTTTAATCTGTAGTATTAAATTTAAATAATGAAAACATATTAAGTTATCCCTTTTCATTTCTGGACACAGTTTTTCTTGATAAGTACACGTTTTTCAAAATTGACGAAATGGAGAATTTTGCACCCCGTTTCTATGGCAACCAAGGGTCTTTTTCATAAACCCACTTTAGATTTTACAATTAATGACATAGCTGTTTAAAATTATTATAAAAAAATCAAAATGTTTTTCTATGCGTGGCCAACCAATTTTGATAATTACAGAGAATTGATATTAAGAACATAGGGTTGAATATATTGTTCTATACTCTTCGTTATACATGTTTTTTTGCTTCATTTTGCTCTCAGCTATTTTTTAAATTCATTGTTTTTTGCCCGTTTTTTCTGTCATCTGCATTGAAATCAAATTTTTAATCCATTTAAATTTATTTGTATGGGTTTAAAAAAAATACATAGTCAAATGTAGCTCGCATAAATTTTCATATGAAATTCTTGCAGATCACATGAAATTCATGCAAAAACCTCATGTGATTTTGATATAATTTTCACATAATTTTCGTGTGATTTTCACATTTATTTTCACATTTAAAAGAAAATAATTTGAGCATTTTTTCCCTGTGTACCTTTGATAAATTGGAATTTATTTTACTTGAAACAATATTAACACAAAAGAAATTGAAAACTATTTTCCAATCATAATCATTTAAGGCACTTCTATTCACCTTAAAATAAAAATAAAAACACAGCAGCTGCTTCAAGTTATGTGTCTTTATTTTTTACAGGGACCATCAAATGTCAGAACTATACAACACGATGTTTCTGACCTTCTGAAGGACGACCCCTCAGAACAACGCTACAGTGAAAGTCCAAAAAGCAGTTCTAGTACTTACGAAGATGAAAGCATATCATCACAATTGTCATCAAAGAGTACACCTACCAATGCGAAAGAAAACTCGGGAAAACCTCATTTGTATCATACATTGTCCTGAGATTATAAGATCAAATCCGGAAATACGACCATATCCCCTGGTTAGCTAAAACACTTAACAGAGGCTGACAAGGACGATAAAAAAGAAGCAAAATTATCTACGAAATGTAAACAGTATTCGGTGAACACATGTCCAATCGATCAACATCATGTTTCATTTATCAGAGGGAAGATTCAGATTCTAGTGCTTTATCTAAAGATAGTGTTGAACGCGCATTAGAAACAGTTGCAAGGAAGACCTTACCGGGTGTTTATTACATTTTACAAAAGGGTACTGTAGACGAAATGTCTATAGATATGGAAAACAAGGCCGGTCAAAAAAAAAGAAGTTCAAAAAACTAAAGTTCTGAAAAAGAATATCATGTGACTGTGGCAAAATCAAAAGAGCAAAAAAGCTTCTAAATTGAATAAAATGAACTTGAAATTAGGTTAACCTAATTTTTTCCCTTGTTTGCGTTCGCAAATTAAAAACATGAACAAGTATGGCACGCCAAATTAAAAAAATGAGCTAATCATAGTTTCACAGTCGATAAAGAAGGTTTTTCGGTTGTTAATCATAGGTTACGGATTTTTAACTATAGTTAACAACGTTAATCTATATTTTGCATCTCTTCAACCATAATTAACGCGATAATCTATGTTTTTCAACTATACTAAACACTGAAAAGAATCATTTGCGATTGCAAAACATAGATTAAAAACTGATAAATACAGTTTCACGATAAGTAAACTATGGTTTACAACTTTTAACTATAGTTAAAGATCTGATAAATAGTTTTGTGATTTGTTAATCTATGATTAAAAACTCATAACTATAGTTCACGATTGTAAATTATAGTTTGGAGACGTGAATCTATGTTTATCAACAAAATCTATTGTTAACAGTTAATTACATACAGAAAAACTTAGATTTCTCTTAAATGGTCATTCTTGTTTTATTGTTTAAATAAATAGAAACAAATTTGGTATTATGTTTCTTGTCAAAGCATGCTCTTACTAATTATAAAAAGATTTAAAGTCAAAATTCCCCCAAAAATTATCTCAAAGAATGCTACCATTATCATGTTGAACTAAGTAAATCAATAATGGTGTGTTCTCTTAAATGGCCATTTCTTTTTTTTATTTTCGAATAAGTGAAGACAAATTTGGCATTATTTTTTTGTCAAAGAATGATCTTTCTAATTATAAAAAGATTTAAAGTCAAAAAGCCAGAAGGAATTATCTCAAGGAATGCTTCCATTATCCTGTCGAACTGAGTAAATCGATAATGGTGTGTTCCGTTAAATGGCCATATCTTTTTTTCTCAAATGAATGAAGACAAATTGATATTATTTTTCTTGTCAAAGAATGATATTTTTAGATATTCAAAGATTTAAAGTCAAGAAGCCAAAAAAAATTATTTTATAGAATGCTTCCATTATCATGTTGAACTTAAAAATCGATAATGGTGTGTTCCTTTAAATGGCCATATTTTTTTTATTTTCAAATAAATGAAGACAAAGTTGGTATTATTTTTTCTTTTCAAAGCATGATCTTTCTACATATAAAAAGATATTAATGTAAAAAAAAAGCCAGAAGAAAGATCATATCTCAAAGAATGCTTTCATTATCATGTTGAACTGAATACTAAATCAAAAATGGTGTGTTCTCTTAAATGTCCATATCTTTTTTATTTTGAAATAAAAGATGACAAAGAACTATATAGGGTTTCTATTATAGTTTGGTCCCCATTTTTGTTACAATTTAAACGCCAATAAACCTCAATGAAATTGATATTTTTTGAAAGATTAGAATTTATACTTTTCTTTTATGGTTAAATTGATATGTTGATTTAAGTAATACGCAGAGAATTAAAGGCTTAAAGTGACTAAGTTTACAAGAAAACGCCTAAATGTGGCATTTTTAGCATCGTTATCGGCGATTTTAGTTATGTGCGACGCCTTGAACAAGAAAGATATTTACACACGTAAAAGATATTTTCAAAGAAAGTCTTCATTCAAAAAATTAATCTTGTTCATAAAGTCGCACACACTTAAAAAATTAAAAAACCTTGAGAAAAATAGCACTTTCTGACTCGCGTGACGTCACAAGCATGTACGGAGAAAGAAGACGACGTTGTTGACATGTGTTGAATTTTTTTTATTTCGAAGGTATTATCATCTATCGATTGCTTCATGTATATTTTCGACATAAAGTTCGAGACATATCTATTTTTGAAACATATTTGTGATTAAAAAATATATTTTATCGGCATCGACATTGATCTGTTGGTGTGTGAATCTGCCGCAGAAGGATAAAACGTACGCTGAACTAGGACCTGGGGTCCCCCGCAAATAGTTCGTCATTTTGCGTAGTAATAAAACATTCTAGGAACTCTCCAGGCATTAAAGGCACAAAAGTAAATTCATCGATATCATCAATACGGAGACCTCAGGTCACCTTATATATTAATTGAATTTTATATGATAGACAATTTTCTTTGTCTTACTCCAAAATAATCATATTTATAACTTTATAAAGATCAACTTTCTAATATATATAATAACAGAAACGTGAAAATAATAAAGGGTGACCAGAGGTAACCTAATATTTTACATCAATAGGGTGACCAAAGATCACCTTACATTGTACATCAGTAGGGGGGCCAGAGGCCACCTAATATTTAACATCATTAGAGAGACCAGTTGTCACCTTATATTTTACATCATCAGAGGGATCATAGGTCACATTTTAAATCAATAGGGGTCCAAAGGTAATCTTTTATTGCACATAATAGGGGGACCTGGGGATACCTTATAGTACATTATTTGGGGGACCAGAGGTCACTCTATAATATACATCAGTAGGGGGACTACAGGTAACCTAATATTGTACTGTACATAAGTAGAGGGACCAGAGGAAACCTTATATTGTACATCAGTAGGGAGACCAGAGGGCACCCTATATTGTGCATCAGTGGGGGAGGGGGGAAGGACACCTTATACTATACATCAGTAGGGGGACCAGTGGACACCTTATATTGTACATCAATACGGGGACCAGAGGTCACCCGATATTTTACATTAGTACGGGACGTATTGGTCACCTAATATTGTACTGTACAACAGTAGAGAGACCAGAGGTCAACTTATATTGTACATCAGTAGTAAAACCAGAAGTCATCGTATATTGTACATCAGCAGAAGGACCAGAGGTCACTTTATATTGTACGGGGACTGGTGGTCACCTAATATTGTACTGTACATCTGTAGCGGGACCAGAGGACACCTTATATTTTACATTAGTAGTAGGACCAGAGGTCATCTTATATTGTACATCAGCAGAAGGACCTGAGGTCCTCTCTTGTAGTAGGGGGACCAGAGGACACCTTATATTATACATCTCTAGGGGGACCAGAGGACACCTTATATTGTACAACGTTGGAGAAAAGGGGTCACCTTTTACTGTACATCAGTAGGGGGACCAGAGGACACCTTATTTTGTACATCATTACGGGGACCAGAGGTCACACGATATTTTACAATAATACGGGGGCTAGTGGTCACCTTATATTGTACTGTACATCAGTAGAGGTGCCAGAGGTCACCTTATATTGTACAACAATAAGGGAACCAGAGGACACCTTATATTGTACATTAGTAGGGGGACCAGAGGACACTTTATATTGTACATCAGTAGGGGGACCAGAGGTTACCTTATATTGTACATCAGTAGGTGAAACAGAGTTCACCTTATATTGAACATCAGTAGGGGGAACCAGAGGTCACTCTATATTGCACATCAAAAGGGGGACCAGAGGTCACCTTATATTTAAAATCAGAATGGGGACCAGAGGTCATCTTATATTGTACATCAGTAGGGGGACCAGAGACCACTTTATATTGTACATCAAAAGGGGGACCCGAGGTCACCTTATATTTAAAATCAGAATGGGGACCAGAGGTCATCTTATATTGTACATCAGTAGGGGGACCAGAGACCACTTTATATTGTACATCAAAAGGGGGACCAGAGGTCACCTTATATTTAACTCCAGAAGGGGGACTAGAGGTCACCTTATTTTGTACATCATTAAGGGGATGAGAGGTCTTTTCATATTGATCATCAGCAGGGATACCAGGGGTCACGTTATATTGTACATTGGCAGGGGGACCAGAGGTCACCTTACATTGTACATTAAAAGGGGACCAGAGGACATCTTATATTGTACATCAGTAGGGGGACCTGAGGCCATTTTTTATTGTATATCAGTAGGGGGACCAGAGGTCACCTTTAATTGAACATCAGAAGGGGAACAGAGGTCACCTTATATTGTGCATCGGTAGGGGGACCAGAGGCTACCTTATATTGTTCATCAGTAAGGGGGACCAGAGGTCACCTAATATCTAACAACAGAAGGGGGACCAGAGGTCACCTTATATTGTACATCAGCAGAGGGACCAGAGGCCACTTTATATTGTATATCAGCAGGGGGACCAGGGGTCACCTTATATTTAAAATCAGAAGGGGGACCAGAGGTCATCTTATATTGTACATCAGTAGGGGGACCAGAGACCACTTTATATTGTACATCAAAAGGGAGACCAGAGGTCACCTTATATTTAACACCAGAAGGGGTCTAGAGGTCACCTTATATTGTGCATCGGTAGGGGGACCAGAGGCTACCTTATATTGTTCATCAGTAAGGGGGACCAGAGGTCACCTAATATCTAACAACAGAAGGGGGACCAGAGGTCACCTTACATTGTACATCAGCAGAGGGACCAGAAGCCACTTTATATTGTATATCAGCAGGGAAACCAGGGGTCACCTTATATTTAAAATCAGAAGGGGGACCAGAGGTCATCTTATATTGTACATCAGTAGGGGGACCAGAGACCACTTTATATTGTACATCAAAAGGGAGACCAGAGTTCACCTTATATTGTGCATCGGTAGGGGGACCAGAGGCTACCTTATATTGTTCATCAGTAAGGGGGACCAGAGGTCACCTAATATCTAACAACAGAAGGGGGACCAGAGGTCGCCTTATATCTAACATCAGAAGGGGGACCAGAGGTCACCTTACATTGTACATCAGCAGAGGGACCAGAAGCCACTTTATATTGTATATCAGCAGGGGGACCAGAGGTCACCTTACATTGTACATTAAAAGGGGACCAGAGGACATCTTATATTGTACATCAGTAGGGGGACCTGAGGCCATTTTTTATTGTATATCAGTAGGGGGACCAGAGACCACCTTTAATTGAACATCAGAAGGGGACAAGAGGTCACCTTATATTGTGCATCGGTAGGGGGACCAGAGGCTACCTTATATTGTTCATCAGTAAGGGGGACCAGAGGTCACCTTATATCTAACAACAGAAGGGGGACCAGAGGTCACCTTATATTGTACATCAGCAGAGGGACCAGAGGCCACTTTATATTGTATATCAGCAGGGGGACCAGGGGTCACCTTATATTTAAAATCAGAAGGGGGACCAGAGGTCATCTTATATTGTACATCAGTAGGGGGACCAGAGACCACTTTATATTGTACATCAAAAGGGAGACCAGAGGTCACCTTATATTTAACACCAGAAGGGGTCTAGAGGTCACCTTATATTGTGCATCGGTAGGGGGACCAGAGGCTACCTTATATTGTTCATCAGTAAGGGAGACCAGAGGTCACCTAATATCTAACAACAGAAGGGGGACCAGAGGTCACCTTACATTGTACATCAGCAGAGGGACCAGAAGCCACTTTATATTGTATATCAGCAGGGAAACCAGGGGTCACCTTATATTTAAAATCAGAAGGGGGACCAGAGGTCATCTTATATTGTACATTAGTAGGGGGACCAGAGACCACTTTATATTGTACATCAAAAGGGAGACCAGAGGTCACCTTATATTGTGCATCGGTAGGGGGACCAGAGGCTACCTTATATTGTTCATCAGTAAGGGGGACCAGAGGTCACCTAATATCTAACAACAGAAGGGGGACCAGAGGTCGCCTTATATCTAACATCAGAAGGGGGACCAGAGGTCACCTTACATTGTACATCAGCAGAGGGACCAGAAGCCACTTTATATTGTATATCAGCAGGGAAACCAGGGGTCACCTTATATTTAAAATCAGAAGGGGGACCAGAGGTCACCTCATATTGTACATCAGTAGGGGACCAGTAAGGGGACCAGAGGTCACCTTATATTATACATCAGTAGGAGGACTAATGGAGTTTTATAAAGAGACTTACTTTTACATTAGACAGCTGACATTTAAGTAATGGAGTAAGTCATTGTTTAAATTGTAAAAGTCAGTAGTCGATTGTAAAAGTAAGTCTCTTCATAAAACTCCAGTGGTCACCTCATATTGTACATCAGAAGGGGGACCAGATGTCACCTTGTATTGTACATCAGTAAGGGGATCAGAGGCCACTTTATATTGCACATCAGTAGGGGGACCAAAGGTCACCGTATATTGTACATGAGTAGGGGGACTAGAGGTCACCTCATATTGTACATCAGTAGGGGGACCAGAGGACACCTGATATTGTACATCGGTAGGTCACCTTATACAAGGGTCGTTTAATAATGTCTTCGATGCTCGGAAAGAAACAAAAGTCGCTTTTCAATAATTCAGTTATAATGATTTAACTAAAAATTATCTTTTCATTAAAACACATGTAAGAAACATTTTATCCAATTTCTGATTCATTTTCAATTGTTTTTCGAACTCATTTTCTGGTATGAACTTTTGTATACTGGATTATTGCAGATCCTATGATTTCCTGGACTTGTTTCTTCCTTCTGAAAGGTGTTTTCTCAAGTTTGGCAAATGGAACAAGTCAAAAGGCGAAAGATATGGCGAATATTGTTAACGTGAATGAACATTAACTTTTGTTTATCCCCAAGACTCCTTTACTCTTCATGGCTTTCGGGTTTGGACGCTGTCATGGAAAAAATCTTATGTTTTGGATTCCTTATTCTCATTACCTTTTGCCAAAAAATTGCTTTCTAGATTCCTCCAGAAATTAAACTGCAACCCCGAATACGAATTTGAACAATAAGACCACTAATATTTAAGAAAATTGCCTATAAATCTATCCTTGTGCTCTTGCAATTCTCTGCTCTTCTTAGACCTTTGCTTTTTTTGTCAAGTACATCTTATTGTAAATTTGTTTTGAGGGTTTTAAGCAATAGATTCAAGTTTCATTATCTGTTTGAAATTCAAATAAACGTTGATAACTACAATTACTGATATTTTTAATAATTGTTCATATATTCTTATTTGCAGTCGTTTTCACTCATTTTTTAAGGGTTACTTTTGAGTAATAAGCTTATTTTTCTGTCAAACGTTTTTTAAACAGTGTGAACTACTCCCGAAATGATGTGTATTTTGAAAGAGGGCGTATAAGGCGTGTACAATCCCCCGCTTTGAGACAAAATGTTTCTCAATTTTCAAAATCCACAAAAAAGCTATATTTTTCAAAAATCATGTTCTCAGTAATGTCATCTTCAAAATATTTTATCATTTTATTTTTCTGAACGACTTATCATTTGATAATATTTATTTCAAAGTTGAGAGTTAAGCATATTTAGTGGAAAATGGGTTTAATAGAGCTATAAAAAACGAATTTTGAACATGAATGGGTCAAGTCTCTATTCTTCGTGAACGCTTAAATTATGGAAATGTTTCAAACCCGTCCATTTAAATCACACTGAATGACGTCAATAGTGCATATACTTCGTAGCGTACCGGTAGTGGTTAAAGCGGTTGGTCTTGGACTAAACCTGAGCTATGAAGAGAGTTCGAATCATACATGAAGCTTTTTCTTTTTCTTTTTTTTTTTTTTTTTTGTTTTCAAATGTCATAAAAACTCTGTAATCCCTCAACCATTTACAACCAATTTTGGCATAAAGCATCTATGGGTGAAAGGGAATTTTTTTTTAATTCATGGTCCCTGCCCTCCACCCCCTAAGGCAAGAATGTTTGGGCGTAATTACTACAATTGATGAAATCTTTAAAAATCTTCTTTACTCATTAACATCAAGCCGTCGAACTGTTGGCATAATTATTATAAGCATTGACTCCATACCAAAATTGTGAAATTCATTGTCCCAGGGTCAGGGGCCCTGGGGTTAGGACAGGGCTATAAAATTTATATTAATTTTTAATCTCTCTCAGTTCTTCTGTCCGAATATAAATTAATTATACTTTTTATTCTGTATTGAAAGAATAATCAACTCATATACATGTATGGAATGCTGCTCGTCAGAACGTTTATTACAAATTTAACACATTTGTATTCATTTCAACACACGTTATCTTTAATCATTAAATAATACTTATATACATACATATACATGTATATGTGTGTGTGCCTAATTTACTGGTTTCTATTCCTTACACGTTCTGTACGAGCGGTAGAGTAACTTTTTAAGCACGCACCTGCTATTTATATGACCATGTCACGTGACATAAAAACCACACAGATCCACCATTCTGTTCACACAGGAAATACCCATAACGATAATAATAATAATTATGAAATGTATTTATTTTTTGAAAATATTTCCCTCTGCTCCTGGATATTAAACAAACTAACTACATGCAAAGTTGTGATGAGGAAGGGTATTCTCTCCAAAGTTTTGAAATTCGTGACCCAAAGGTCAGGGGTTCCGGTGTTACGCTGGGGCTATATAAACTGTAAAGTTTATAATCATTAAAGAGGCTGAGGGGTGGCAGCCATTTTCAGACTATTTTGATCTCCTTTAAAAGAAGAGTTCCATATAAAGATATACAAAAATGATCAAATTTTAAAAACTAAAATGTATGAATTTTTTCTTTGCCAAATAATAGTTGACAGCTTATGATACCGTATCTAAAAAAAATAAGTTAAAACTGATGGTTAATTTGTGGTTAATTTGTTGTCCCCCAGCCTCCTTCATTCTTTAAAAAAACTTCCTCTCTGCTCCTGGATATTAATTAAACTAACTACATATAGTTATGATAAGCAAGGGAGTGTCTTCCAGAATTATAAATTTCAATTTAAGGCCCCTGGCTCATGGGTACCATGTCATTTGTAGACAATACTGTAATTAAATTAATTCTTTGAAATTTGTTCTTTGGTATAAACCAATTTTTTTTATGAACAATGGTCCTTTTTTTTCAAAATTGTGAAATGTATGACCTCAGGATGAGGGTTTTTGTGGTCAATGAGCACTACTTATTATTGCTAATTATTACCGCTTATTTGAAATGAAAGTTTTAAAGTTTTACAAGATGTTCAAATGACCTATAAGATCCATAGGCCTCTTGTCGTGTTCTTAAGTGAACGTCTAGCATCGCGTTAATATGCATTTTATCTGTACCCACTGGTCCGCCCTTGTTTTCTTTTTAGGTGTCTATTGGTTAAGACAAGTCTAGAATCGTTGATGCTTTATCTCTCTGCATTCATATTATATTTTTTATGTCTGATTTCTTTAAAAATGTACAACAAAGGGGACCACTGGTCTCCTTATTTATGTACAATACAAGGTGACCTCTGGTCCCCCTTGTGATGTAAAATATAGAGTGACCTAAGGTCCTCATAATGATCTACAACATAGGGTGACCTCTGACCCCCTATTGATGTATAAGGTGACCTCCGTTTCCCCTTATGATGTACAATATAATCTGACGTCTGCTTTTGTACAGTATAAGGTGACCTATGGTCCCCTTTCTGTTGTACAATATAAAGATGACCATAAGTCTCCATAATGAAATAACATATAAGGTGACCTTTGGTCAACTTATTATTGTACAATATTAGTTTACTTCTGGTCCACCCAGTAACGAACGTTAAAATTGAACTGAAGGCTCTGTCTCCCTACTGATGTACAATAAAAGGTGACCTCTGGTCCCCCTACTGTTATCTCCTACTGATGTACAATATAAAGTGTCCTTTCGTCCTCCTAATGTTGTACAATATAAGGTAACCCCTGGCCCCCTACTGTTGTACTAAAGAAGGTGACCCCTGGTCCCCCTACTTTTGTAAAAATATAAGGTGACCCCTGGTCCCCCTACTGATGTTCCCTACTTATGTACAATATGAGGTTACCTCTGTTCCCCTACTAATGTACATAAAAGGTGTCCTATGGTCCCATTACTCATGAACAATATAAGATGACCCTGGTCCCCCTGCTGATGTATAATATAAGGTGTCCTCTGGTCTCCCTACTGATGTACAATATAAGGTGACCCCTGGTCCCCCTACTCATGTACAATATAAGATGTCCCCAGGTCTCCCTACTGGTGTACAATAAAAGATGTCCCCTGGTTCAACAACTGATGTACAATATAAGGTGACTCCTGGTCCCCCTACTGATTTACAATATAAGGTTGCCTCTGGTCATCCAACTGATGCACAATATAAGGTGACCTCTGGTCCCTCTAAAAATGTAGAATTAAAGGTAACCTCTGCTCTCCTTCTGATGTCTACTACTGATGTACAGTATAAGGTGACCTCTGGTCCCCCTACCGATGTACAATTTAAGGTGACATACTGATGTACAATATAAGGTGACCTTTGGTCCCCTTACCGATGTACAATATATGGTGACCTCTGGTCCCCCTACTTTAGCTAATGTACAATATAAGGTTGCCTCTGGTCCCCCAACTGATGTGCAATATAAGGTGACTCCTGGCCCCCTTATTGATGTTCAATATATTTGGTGACCTCTGGTCCCCCAACTGATGTACAGTATAAGGTGACCTCTGGTCACACTACATATGTAGAATTAAAGGTGACCTCTGCTCTACTACTGATGTCCACTACTGAAGTACAGTATAAGGTGCCCTCTGGTCCCCCTACTGATGTACAGAGATCACCAGGTTGACTCGAGTCCCCTAACTGATGTACAATATAAGGTGACTCCTGGTCCCCCTACTGATATACAATATAAGGTTACCTCTAGTCCCCCAACTGATGTACAGTATAAGGTGACCTCTAGCCCCCTTATAAATGTAGAATTAAAGGTAACTTCTGCTCTCCTACTGATGTCCACTACTGATGTACAGTATAGGGTGACCTCTGGCCCCCCTACTGATGAATAATAAAAGGTGACTCCTGGTCCCCCTGCTGATGTACAATATAAGGTTGCCTCTGGTCCCCCAACTGATGCACAATATAAGGTGACTCCTGGTCCCCCTACTGATATACAATATAAGGTTATCTCTAGTCCCCCAACTGATGTACAGTATAAGGTGACCTCTGGTCCCCCTTAAAATGTAGAATTAAAGGTAAACTCTGCTCTCCTTCTGATGTCCACTACTGATGTACAGTATAAGGTGACCTCTGGTCCCCCTACTGATGTACAATTTAAGGTGACCTCTGGTCCTCCTTCTTATGTACAATATAAGGTGACCTCTGCTCTCCTACTGATGTCCCCTACTGTTGTACAGTATAAGATAACCTCTGGTCCCCCCACGGACGTACAATTTAAGGTGACCTCTGGTCCCCCTACATATGTAGAATTAAAGGTGACCTCTGGTCCCCCTACTGATGTAGAATATAAGGTGTTCTCTGGCCCCCTTTCTGTTGTCCCCTACTTATGTACAATATTAATATAAGGTGTCCTCTGGTCCCCCTACATATGTAGAATTCAAAATGCCCTCTAGTCCCCCTACTGATGTACAGTATAAGGTGCCCTCTGGTCCCCCTACTGATCTACCCTTCTGATGTACAGTATATGGTGACTTCTGGTCAACCTAATGTTGTATTATATAAGGTGACACACTGGTCCTCTTACTGATGTACAATTTTAGGTTCCTCTGGTCCTCCTACTAATGTACAAATAAGGTGTCCTCTGGTCCCCCTACTGATGTACATTAAGGTGTCCTCTTGTTCCGCTACTGATGTACAGTTTAAGGTTACCTCTGGTCCCCCTACTTATGTACTATATAAGGTGACCTTTGCTCTCCCTACTGATGTCCCCCTACTGATGTACAATATAAGGTGACCTCTGGTCCTCCTACTGATGTACAATATTACTTGTTCTCTGGTCACCTTACAGTTGTCCCCTACTGATGTGTACTATAACGTTACATGGAATAAAATCATAGGGAGACCACAGGTCACCTAACGTAATCCATAAATGTTAAACGCTTATATATCATATATCGCATAAAATTGTAGTTAATGTTGCTCAGCACCCACCCTCCACCCCCTCTATCTTTTCTAATACCCATCAGATGGTTATTCCTTTTAAAAAGTTGTTTGTTTTACACTTTAAAGGCTTCACAGTATTACGATTTATTCTATTTTCACTTTACGTATGCAACGCACTACATTTTGTAGCGGAGTAAACAGGCCCGATAGTCGTGAACTGAGCAGGGGACCTCAGGTCCTAGTTCAGCGTACGTTTTATCCTTCTGCCACCCGCAGTACGGGTGTGAGTCACAAGGAAAACGATGATCGAGTTTGATCTTCGAATCGCTTGAACTTCGTCTACTGTACATCAAATCAGTTCACAGAAGAAATATATACACAGTATACATTTTGTAAAATTATTTGATCATGTTAAAATACGTTCATTGTGTGTGCATATTTCCATATCTACTTTATACGTTGTCATTTCTTCCCATATTGTTCATTGTTTACCTGTTTACAAGGCAACAAATATACGGCCAACCAGACGTGTAAAAAAATTCAATGTTATTCTAAGAAGTTCGGGGCATTAGTAATTTCAATAAAACCAACTAAAATATTTTTTTCTATAAATGTTGAGTACAGATACTCAAATAGACAACAAAAATAATATTAATATTTCTATAATACCACTTATACGAGCCTGTCTCGGATAAGTGAGTTTATTTCAGTAACCCTATGTCCTTCCATTCCGGATATCTTAAGCCCTTACAGATATATATAATTATATGTACCTTTAGTCCCAACCTATCAATCCGGAAAATTTAGGTCCATATACATATACTAGTCTAATACTTAGTTGTTTCCTCCTCTTCCTTTCTTGATAAATCGATAAAACGGTAAGGTCATGGAAAATTTTGTGAAGTTGAATTGTTGCAATATTTTAATTTTCGTAATGAAATAAGTTTCATTTCATAAGTAACTATCATGGTTTGTGATTTCTAGCCAAGTTAGACGTGCCGATGGTGTAATTTTACTTTGGATTTTGCCCGAGATTTTTTGTTAAGATCAAACGTCTGACTAATTCAAGAATTGGTTGAATTTACACTATATGGTATAATTTGAATGATAGATAACAGCAATAGGAAACATATGGAAGTCAAGGGATGGTTTAACTTTAGTAATTATTTTTTAGGAGTAAAACGTAATCAATTCCCGATTCGCTTATGGGTTGGGGGGGGGGGGTCAAGCGCAGAAATATGAAGTCAGGCATACAAATCCGTTTTAAGCTTTGTTTTCCAATGTTATGAAGCCTGAAGAAGGTACTTAGTACTTGCACATTT
>NW_026918297.1:0-14382 GCF_032062105.1 Saccostrea cuccullata
ACGTTACTAAAATGCTCAACCAAGGTTTGTAAAATCATTGACGGTAGCGGGTAGCAAAACAAAGATATAGGACTCCAGGACAGCATATAATAAAAGCAGAAAAACATAGCGTTGAACCTGGAAGTTATTTGGCTGATCTGTGTCCATATTTAAGCAGCTGGATTTTGTCAAGTAAAAGTGATAACACTAACAAATCCTACTTTAAGAGATGAGGAAATTTCATCAAAATTCAAGGACATTGTGCTTTGCCGGAAAGTCTCATGCACATGGCATTATACCTGACGCATTTATTACAGAATGGGTCATCTCATCATCTTGTGAACGTTGCTGTGTATGCGATTAAGTGGGCCCATGACATGAATGCACAGGTTTACCAGTTCCAACTAAGAATTTTTACGTTTCATGTCTAAAGGAAACGGCAAGACGGAAAGCTAGTCCTGTTATTCAGAAAAAGAAGCTTATAACCAATGAATTTTTAATTGGACTTTGTGATAAATTTATTGATGAAATGATTTGCTAATTGTCAGAACTCTTACTATGATTTTATTTTCGTTTCGCTGGTTTTCTTAGGTTTGACGAAGTTATTTCTTTAACATTTAATGATGTCCTCGTACATAATGACATCTTGTGCTTAGCAATGAAAAAGTTATACAGCAGCCATAAAAGCAATCTTCTATCATTTTTAAAAGCATTATGGATGAACATGTCATGTAGCAATTCAGTTTTAAGTGCAGGTGGGGCAACTGTGCACGTGGCTGCTAAATCAAATGTTGATGAGAGATGTTTGATTGATTGAATGTATATCGTTTAACTCACACTCGAGAATTTTTCACTCACATGGAGACGCCACCACTTGGCGGTGGAAAGCTGCAAATTTCGTCCTAAACTCGGCACTCAGGGCCATTGAGCAGGAGGAACGTTTTCGTGCCAGCACTTACCGTGACACGGGACCTCGATTTATACAGTCTCATCCGAAGAACCGGTCTCCACGTCCCACAGTGGCATTCGAACCCGCGACATAAAGATCAACTCTTTACTTCGCCACTCTAGAACAGACTCGGGCGACAGAGATGTTTGAAATAGCACGGTAGATGGAGAAGTGATAGTGTTAAGGATGGTTGCATTTTAGATTCTTCGGAAAAAGACTTATGGTCTTAAGGGTATTGGAATCATAATTTTATTAATATTATGCACAGTATTCTTCACCCCTTTCTTTGCTTTTTTCTAGAGCAATCGCGGCTGGCTGTCAGGCATTGTATGTTTGTGCTGTTTTTTTTAATGTTAGTAAATTAAATACTGATATTTTCCCGCAGTTCGCCAGTAATAGCGTGAAAAATTTTGTATTGACGGCACAGTGCATTATAATGGAAGGTTCCTTTATTAGCCAATAGTTATCGAGTGTAAAAAACAGGTTTTTGAAAGGTAATTCAGGTATTTACTACTAGCAGCTGTGCGGCACGAAATAGACGAACTTTTAAGAAAGTATTTTTTTTTCATGTCAATATAATCTCGTCTTATCTTAGGATTTTTCTAAGTAAGGATTTTCCTAAGTTATGTCTTATCTTTAAGACAGTTAAATCGATGTTTATAAGGAAGAAACTAAATATGGAGGTTGCATATTTAATAATAAACGAACAAAGATTGTTACGAAGAGAGGTTGTTTAGGGATAGAAACAATCCATGGTCTTGAGATCATTTTCAAAGTTTAAAGCCACTTGGACACAGATTTGAAGTTCATTTTTTCTCTATAATATTACGACTTATATATTTTAATAGCATTTCACACAAAAATTAATTAAAAATCTTATTTCATTTAAAAGTTATTAAAACTTTAAATTTTTTGGCGGGTTTGATTGACACATCCTTGCACTTTCACAAATTTTAATTTTATTCTTAATCCTTGGGAAAAGTGGCAATTTTGATGTGTATTAATGAAAAATATTAATACTATAATCCAGAAAATTCAGAGTAGACATGTTCGAAAGCAAAACAAACACACAATATATTGTAAATTTTAGTTGCAGTTGTAGTAAGCAGACTGTGACGATTAAACATCACCGGTGAATCGTCAAACACCAAACAATAACAGGCTCTTGCCTTGTTACAAAAACTGTGTACATAACACAGAGTGTGCTCGATTTGCAAAACTCTGTACACAAGGGGATGACGATACTTGTGAAGGAGTTTTGCTTTCTAACATTTCTACTCTTAATAAAATTATTTTTCTGGATTTAAGTTTTAATATTTCTCATTCATACACAACAAGATTGCCATTTTTTGTAAGGATTAAGAGTTGAAGTTATTCAAAAAGAAATTAAAAAAAGTCAAATATATTGTGTGAATATAAAATAATCTACTCTGTTTTTAAATATATTAAGAAAAAAAATGGATATCAACAATATAAATTTATTAATATAAAGAACAAAAGGTATTTTAATTTTCATGGAAACTATTGTAAGATTGAAAATAAGAAGTGTCATTTTTTTTATAATGTCCTTTTGAGTAAGAAATTTTCTCCGCCAAAACATCAGCGTTTACTTGGAGAAACATTCAATGTTAATCAAGAAATGTGGAAATCTATTTATCAACAAAAGATTAAATTAACTGTGAGAATAAAAACATTGCAGATTTCAATTACAAATTACTACACAATTTACTTTGTTGTAAAAAATTTATGGTAAAATGGAAAAAAGAAATCTCAGATAAGTGTTCTATCTGTTCTGTTGTAGAAGACATGCAACATCTTATTTTGAAGTGTGAGAAATGTTAAATATATCTGGGATATAGCTTCCACTGTGTTGAAAATTAAAATTCAATGGAAAGACATTATTATTGGTTTTTACTTAGAATGTAATAAGAAAACATATTTTTTGAATAATTTCATTTCCTTTATTGCATTAAAGATATATAAATACAAAATGTTCTGTAGAATAGAAAATCTTGATGAAACTGAATATAATATTTTACATCATATAAAAAAATCCACAGTATTTTGGGGCAAAGTAATTAAATGCTGTATTTATTCACTTAATGTTGATATTATTGATAAGTTTACAAAATTACTGTAAATTGTATTTGTATGTAAATACACATATGTATATCAATAATACATTTAAAATTTAGTTTAATAATTACCACTACTAGCAGATTTCAGTCCCCCTAGTAATGCTGCTGAAGGGGAACCCAAGGACTGAGTGAGTGTATGTTATCTCCCTTTAGACAGCAATGGGAATGTGTATTCATATCTCCTCTTATCTTTTGATTGTAAAATTAATATAATAATGTTTTCAATTACTATTTTAGATATATAAAAACCCTTTCTATTATAAACATTATATGTTTTTTAAAAAAAACAATGTAACTATTATTACTTATGTACGCTATGTCTTACAATATCAATAATCATCCTGCGAGGTGATATAGAATTAATTTTTGTAATTGTATTTAGATGAAGTTAGTCAGGGCCCCATCCCTGGCAACTGCCATAAATATTTGAGTAGGGAATTCTTATGTTATAGCATAGGTGGGAAATAAAATTTATATACAAAAAAAAATATAAAATTTGTGAATGTGCAATGATGTGTCAATCAAACCCGCCAAAAAAATTTAAAGTTTTTATAACTTTTAAATGAAATAAGATTTCTAATTATTTTTTGTGTGAAAAGCTATTAAAAAATATAATTCGTGATATTATACAGAAAATATGAACTTCAAATCTGTGTCCAAGTACCTTTAAACAGCCTCGTCATTTGATATTGGGGTTGCCCGCGTGGCGCAGTGGTTAAAGCGATCGCTCTAGAGTCGCTAAAAAATCTTATCCTTACATCACGGGTTCGAATCCCACTGTGGGACGTGGAGACCAGCTTTTCGGATGAGACCCTAAACGGTATAAACCAAGGTCCCATGTAGGCAGTAGGTGCTGGTACAAAAAAGATCCCTCCTGCTCAATGGCCCCCGAGTGCCGAGTACTAGGACAAAATTGCAGCTCTCCACCGGCAAGTGAATGGCGTCTCCATATGAGTGAAAAATTATCGAGAGGGACGTTAAACAATATACAATTAAAACGATACAAAAAGACATCACAAGGCCTACACGAAGGTCTCTCCATCCCTCCAGCTTATGGCTTCATTACGTTTCTTTGCTAATGGTGACTTTTAAACAGTAACTGCCGACTTTACCGGTACCTGGAATTAGTATCGCAAGCGTTTCGAATTGTAGAAGATGTGTCTCAATCATTGATCAAAATAAGGCAGGGTATATAAAATGACCATTAATGAGAAATGAAATTACAAATACATGAAGAATGTATGATTTTTGAGTCCTTTCTGCTAGTTTCCCTAATGTTATAGGCACAATAGACAGTACGCATTTGGGAGATGAATTTCCCGTCATTTGAAGAGCACGTCTTTGTGACCACTCTATAGCACTATGGTTGAATATGATGCAAAACTGAATTTCATTAATATAGTAGCAAAGTGGTCTGGTTCCTCACATGATTCATTTGTATGGAACAGTTCCACCTTTTGTCGAAAACAAGAACATCCCAAGAAGATGGCTTTTATGCTTACACCTGTTGTGAACCCAACCTCACTAAAGGAGTATGCCTATAATACGGCAGCACACATAAAACAAGAAATGTTATTGAAAGGTGTTTCGTAGTGTGAAAATATGTTTGGTTGCAGCAATTATTATATTCATATTTATTTTTGACCCAAAAGAACCTACCACATCATAGTAGCGACTTCAGTTTTGCACATCGTTTGTGTTGAAAACAGAGTACCGGAACCACAAGGCAGGCCTGTTATTAATGATGGTACTGTGTTTATCGTGAAACCTTAAATGATGGAAATGAAGAGGAACGAACATATATGCACACGTACTAAAGAATGACATGTTCTAAAGAAGGAAATATGAGTGTGTATAAATGAGTTTAATATGAATTATAAAACATTTAAATCCTTTGCTTAATTTATTTGTCACTCCATCAGTATCAGCGGCATTAGAAATAACTGACAAGGTTTTTTTTTTTCTTGCTCAATTTCCAATATGGCCTAATAGTAAGACGTTTCTGCTCAACCTCCAGTCTCTCTGTTATCATCTCCATTCTCTATTTCCAGTGTTTTTTTTTCATTTCAATTAATTCGAGTAATTGTGACGATGACAGGTTTTGCTTTCGCTTCCCAGTTGGTGCTACGAGTAAAAAAACAAGAGGCCCAAGGGCCTTGAATCGCTTTTCTGATAAATTCTACACCCTATCATTTTGTATTCAAAACCCTCTAACCCTAAGTATCCTAAGACCAAAGTTGCATCACCTGACAAAGTTTGAAGATTCTTAGCCAATTAGGACTATTTTCTTGGTCTACATTCTTGGAAAACCCAAAATGCATCAACTGACAAAGTTTGATTATTCTAAGCCAAAAAATACCTAAGATACTTAAATATAGCCATACAATGTTGAAAGTAGGTCACTGTGACCTACTTTTGCTGACATTCTACCAAAACCCAAGATGCATCAACTGACAAAGTTTGATGATTCTAAGCCAGTAAGTACCAGAGATACTTAAATATAGCCATAAAATGTCGAAAGTAGGTCACTGTGACCTACATTTTAGTCAACATTTTTCAGAGTCCCAAATGCATCTTCTGACTAAGTTTGATAATTCTAAGCCAATAAATACCTGAGATATTCAAAAGTAGGTCATCGTGACCTACTTTTGGTCGACTTTCTCTGAAAACCCAAGATGCATCAACTGACAAAGTATTATGATTCTAAACCGATAAGTACTGGAGATACTTAAATATAGCCATAAAATGTCGAAAGTAGGTCACAGTGACCTAATTTTTGGTCATCACTTCCGAAAACCCAAGATGCATCAACTCACAAAGTTTGATGGTTCTAAGCCAAAAAATACCTAGATACATAAATATAGCCATAAATGTTAAAAGTAGGTCACTGTGACCTTTTTTGGTGACATGCTCCGAAAACCCAAGATGCATCAACTGACAAATTTTATGATTCCAAGCCAATAAGTACCGGAGATACTTAAATATAACCATAAAATGTCGAAAGTAGGTCACCGTGACCTAATTTTTGGTCGTCACTCTCCGAATACCAAGATGCATCAACTGACAAAGTTTGATGATTCTAAGCCAATAAATACCTAAGAAACTTAAATATAGATATAAAATGTCGAAAGTAGGTCACCGTGACCTACAATTTGGTCAACGTTTTCCAAAGACCCATCAACTGACAAAGTTTGATGATCATAGGTCTAAAAGTATTCAAAATATGCCTTTTAAACAATTTGAAAACATATGCCTGCAAAATCTAAAAGTAGGTCACAGTGACCTACTTTTTCTAAAATATGTTTTAAGGTCCCAAGATGCAGCAACTTACAAGATTTGATGATTCTAACCCTTTCAGTGCCTGAAATAATGGGATTAAATGTTTTAAAAAGGATAAGTCATAAAGTTCAAAAAGTAGGTCACGGTGACCTACTTTTAAGTTGAAGTTGTTCAAGGACCAAAGATGCATCAACTGACTAAGTTTGGTGATCATAGGCCTTAAAGTTCCAAAATATGCCTTCAAATCAATTTGAAAACAAATGCCCGCAAAATTAAAAAAGTAGGTCACCGTGACCTACTTTTGAGTTAACATGATGTGAAGTCCTAAGATGCATCAACTTACAAGATTTGATGATCCTAGTCCTTATAGCAAGCAAAATATAAACATTTTTATTAATTGTAAATTTAGGTCAACTTTAAAGTGACCTTGAGACCACGCCCTTTGCCCCAGGGTCATGTCTTGAACAATTTTTAATCTTCAACATATCCTGATCCTTGTATGTAAGTTTGGTGAAAATCTGCCAGGTGGTTCTGGAGAAGAAGATTTTAGCAACTAGTACTTTTGGTTTTGTTTTCTTGATTATCTCCCCTTGTTTTAGGGTCCCAACCCTTTTTTTACTATAAATGGTAGCCCTTGGGCCAAGGATACCCTGTGACAAATTTGGTACTGATTGGCCAAAGGGTTCTTGAGTTATGGCCCATATTCTAAAAAGTTAACGCACACCGCACACCGCACAAAGCCTTTGGCTCAGAAGAGCTAAAAATACGGTTCGTTATCTGAACTTTCAGTTATTCATTACTTTTACTGCACAATATCTTGAAATGCTTTTCTTCATTTCCATGTTACTTTTCATATATTTTCCTTCTCCTTGTTCTGATCTGTGACTAGTAACATTCATATTCTCCTATAGACATTCGAGCTGCGCAGGTTTTCTTCCCGCTATTATTGGTATATAGTACCCTTCCAGTCCCCCTTTTTCGAAAATGACTTCATGAAAGTTTTCAGTTTATTAGTTATATTTCCTCCCACAACCTGTGTGCGATAACGCATGGGTTTCTCCAAAGTTTTAGGAAGGTCCCGCGTCGTCTAAAGCATTAGGTACTCTCATAACCACAGATCACCTGAAATTTCGACTGATTGATTGTATGTTGTTTAACGTCCCTCTTGAAAATTTTTCACTCAAATTGAGACGCCACCACTTGCTGGTGGAGAACTGCAAATTTGTCCTTTCACTGACACTTGTGGTATAAAGAGTTTGGGGGTTCTTTTTCGTGCCAACACCTACTGCGACTCGGTTTTATACGGTCTCTTCCTAAGGACCTGTCTCCACGTCCACTGCACATGGGATTCGAACCCTCGACGTAAGGATAAACTCCTTATTTCGCGTCTCTAGAGCAGACGTTCTACTATTGCGCCACGCAGGCTTTAAAAAAATAATTAGATTATTCCCGCTAATATCCACAAAAAAAATTCACTATGTACCATCTAAATGCTCCGAGTTTTTTTTTTTCACATTTAAATTCCATAAGGCCAAATCTCACAAAATCAAACTCTACTAAAGAGCCACCGTCTCTAATGCCTGTTTCGCACCAAAATTAGTTTTAGAAAATCTAAGATTTTGGATCCCTTCAAACATATGATATTCAGTTTCCATATGCACAAATTTGTGATAAACTGAATTCAACCAGCTTATTTGTTTAAAAGGTAAGCGATTCTAGATTTACTCTGTGTTTCAAAAACTGATGTGATACAATAACTAGAAATCTTGCGCTTTCTATGGATTAGAATTCTCTTTATTAGGAATTATCAGGAATTGAGTAATGAAATGAAAGAGTCGTGGAGTAAGAAGTTGATCTTTACGTCGATCGAGACATATTCGGATCAACTGGGGACGTAGAGACCGGTCCTTTGGATGAAACCGTGTTAACCGAGGTCCCATGTCGCAGTAGGTTCTACATGTAGCCCCCCCCCCCAAAAAAAAAATCCCTCAATGCTCTTCGGCCCCGAGTGCCGAACAATATTTAAAATTTGCAGCTCTCCACCGGCGTGGTGGTGTCTCCATACGAGTGAAAAATTATCGAGAGGGACGTTGAATACCCGGTAATAAACAAATATGGTGAGAATTGCGTAGCGTTTGTCATGACAGGTATCGATGTTGTCATACACAAATTTCGTTTCTTCTATTTGCATTGCATTATTATAAGGTATCAAAGTGACATCAGATATTCTAAACCATAGATTGCTTATATGTTTTTAAAGTTCCTATCCAAAAAGTTTTACTTATATTGAAACGCCACCAGTTGCCGTTGGAGAGCTGCAAATTTTGTCCTAAACTCGGTACTTACGGCCATTGAGCTGTGAGGGTCTCTTTCGTGCCAGGAGTGAGCACCTACACGTACTGCAACATGGGACCTCGGTTTATACGGTCTCATCTGGACTGGTCTCAACATCCCACAGTGGGATCTGAACCCACGACGTAAGGATCAACTCCCTACCAGATGTTTTATGTGTATGTCAAGTTTCAGTTGTATACATCCTGGACGAAGATTAAACGGGTGTAAAATTCCTAACATTCACTTTACATTTTCTCAAGTCTTCCGAACACACTGATCAAGGCTAATCTGTATACTATAAAGAAATTGAAAATCCGTTTCACCGGTAAATATATATACTCTTGACCAATTATCTTTTATTGAACACTTTAAGAAATCATGATACAAACTGGAAGATTTATACTGACTTTTTTCATATTAATTGTTAGTCTGTTTTTATACACTGAATTGACGACGGATGTTTTTGTTATTTTCCGGCCATGACAAGGAACACACGGCTGGTATGATCAGTCAGCAGGGGATGCACTCTCCCATGGCACCTGATCCCACCTCTGATGTTTTGGAGGTCTTTATTGTTCTGCTCCTATTTTGTATTGTTTTATGGACTTTTGATCTTGATTAATGTTCGTTATCTCCATATGTTTCATTCATAAAATAATACGATATCAGAATATTAATTTGCTTACCGTTGAAAACCTGCTCCCTATAGATCTGTATTGTGTTGATCTGAATTTTGTACATTCTACTTGTCAAGAAAATCCCGGCACTGGGTGGTATCTTTAAGAGTATCATATAAGAGTAAATGTGAATAGGAAATAATATATTCTTTTTCCTCCTGTGAGTACGATAATTAAAACAATCCAGCTGTCTTTTTCAGACAGCACTGTTATTACTCGTATATACTTTGTAAAGGAATCAGTTTGCATTGCACCCGTCTGACACAGCCTTGATCTTTTGAAGCATTAAAGATCGGGATGTGATGTTTTCTATCTGCTCTGCACACAAAAACTCTATAATGCTTTGAAAAGGGAAACCCTTTGAAAAACCATAACTGATCTTGTATCCTTGACTATCATATAACCGTGAGGGGGAGGTTTTTTAAAGATCTGTTTATGAAACATTGATGCCGCGTATGGCAGTTTATGGCGAGGGTTGAATTCCCTCAAATGCATGTCAAAATCCAAAGGTCAAAAGTGTTGGTACCCAAAGGAAGGTGTTGTAACAAGGATTGATTGATTGATTGTATATTGTTTAACGTCCAGTTTACAAAAGTATTTATGAAGTAAATATATCTTATATGCATTTAGAAATATTTTGACAACTTTCGCTGGTGTATTGCTTACGTGTTTATCACTGCAAAGATTAGTATTGTTTTTGTACAAAACTGAAGAGAAGTGTTTGAAAATAGAGATGCAAACTTTATATTATCATACCTTTATTGTGTTTTTAAAAAATGTTCATTTGGGTCTTACCCGCACCAGTTTCAACATTGAGATGGTCCTTTGATACATGTTAAGGGAAAGCACGCAAATTACTCCCAAGGACTCTGTCATTATTACCCTTAAGGCCCTTACAGTGTAGGCAAAGCATTAGGTAAGGTGTTTTATTCCTCTAAGTCCTAACGCAGGGTACTTTTCTTTCCTTAGTTCGAATAATCTGTTTGTAAACTTTTTTTTCGTGTAGTTAAAATCACAAGCTTTTTCAATATTTTCATCAAACCCTGCCTTTGCTCTGGATAAAAAAAACATGCAAATTAATATAAAAAAAAATAAATATGAAATTTATATTATTAATGTTTGCAATTGTATTTTTTATTGCAACAACTTTCTCCTAGCAAAGTACTTGGAAAATGTTGTTGAATCATTAGGTCTTTCCACCTTTCTGTGAAAGCCTATTGATTTTCTTCTGTTCTTATTATTATTCTTCTTCCGCTGATTTTTTATTTCGACATTTATCGAAAAGACTTTTTGTTCATCGTAAAGGTCATTAAAAGTTAGGAACAAATTTGACCCAACGCATATGAACTATGACCGCTTTCGAAGTTATTGCCCCTTTCGCAAGAAATGCTTGTGATCGCTACTCCTTCGAAACCGTAAACCGTAGAAATATGAAACCTTCACTAAAGTCTTCAACTACGAGGGGTTATCAAAAAGTTCGTGGCCTGAGGCTATAAAATTAGTACTATGTAGTCTGTGCTTTCAAAATTTATATGGAACATAAAACAACAAAAAATAAAGAAATGTTGAAAATTTTAGCCTGATACGTTCATTATTTGCCAAATTATTACAAAATATAAACTACATTATATGATCACCCGGCGCTGTCGTCGTTTATTTTCATGACGTCCGATAACGTCATTGTTTTTTGAATGTCATCTTCTACCTCAAACACTTTTTTGATGAGATTCTTTGGAGCTGGTAAGGACTTAAACCCGCCTTGTTTATACTAGTATGACTTTACAATGGCCTTCAATGAATATAATAATCCAAATGGATTAATACATTGGGAGAAATCCGCGCTTGATTGTGTCGGGTTCTTCCTCATCACTCTCTGAGGACTATATTCATCTGTGTCCTCCTCCTCGTTTTCCTCCTCATCCGCTGGAACATATGGGTGGGTCATATAAAGTACTGACATTATTTTATTTCTAAATCTTGTTTTTAAATTGGTTTTGATTATGTACTTATGATAGAAGTCTGAGAAAGCAAAACATGGTGTCTTGTACGGAAGCCCGTTGGTGCCACGTAGGAAAAATATTTTATCTGGCGGCTGCCAGATAATTATGCATCGGCCGCCACTTATATATCTGGCGGCCCTCCTAATTCTGGTCGCCGCTAAATATTTGGCGGCCACCACATAATTTATCTGGCGTCCGCCAGATAACACCTGGCTTCCTGATGCGTGCGCATGTTTTAAGGAAGAGGTGGTTACACCCAAGCACGCTTAGAGTACGCTGTAGTTTCATTGCGAAACCAACCAACTACAAAATACAATCAGATCCACGAAGTTGTGTGTAAATAAAAATGGCGACAACAATGATATCAGTGTAATTTTTGCGACGAAAAAGATTTTGTCGATATAACACTCGTTTTAGAGTTCTTAAACTAATAACAATTCGATGATTTACTGCCAGAGAACACATACTTTCTTTGTAGGTAAACCCCATATGAAAATACAAAGCAGCGGCTGTGTCAACATCCATCTTCTTAACCCAATAAAGATACAATAACACCTTTTGCAAAATAATTTATGTGGCGGCCGCCAGATAAAATATTTTTCCTACGTGGCACCAACGGGCTTCCGTAGTTTTGCGTATCACAAAGTAACTCGTTTTTCAAATGAGTAACATTTGAAATAAATTCAAACTAAAATGTTTCAAAAAGATTTCGGATGCCTTTTTTACTTGATACAAATAAACAATCACATGACTAAATCAGCAAGATGGAAAAAAAAAAACATTTGACCTCCGAGGTTATGTGCGAGGTACGCTCAGAGTGTTGTGATCAAGTCGAAGGTGACAATGTCCGCATCGCCTGCCGTTACCATTTCCGATGGTTCACGATGCTGTGCAATATTTTTCTTGCAGGCTCAAACAGTAATCCCAATCACTTTCTACAAATTTTTCCAATTATTTTATTTACCATTTAGATCTGTTATGGTCGGTTCATTTGAAGATCGATAAGTGTAAAAATCTAAACTTCATCTCTGTCACTCTGATAGGTGTTTGTAAGTGTTTTACGTTTAGATGTATTGTATTCGAGTGGAAGATGATGTCCCAGTCTCTTATGTATCTTTTAGGACGTACTCCGGGTCTCTACCTAAAGTAGTTTTCAATGAATAATATCGTCCATCAGGACAAGACAGCTCCTCACTTATGCGCGGGATCCAGGAAACAAACTGGAAGCATCTAATCTTTTGTATCTGTTTTCTGAAGAGACGTCCAACAAAGTTTTTCGTTGAGGAACTTTGATACCAGAGAAAAATAGTCAAGGATCATTCGCCAGATGCGTGGAGGCAAGAGAGACACCGAACCTTTACTTCGATTTTAGAATATTTACAAGAAACGGATTATTATAGTAAAATTCGAATAAAACTGTGATTTAATTTTTATGAGAAATACATGTCATATTTTTATTAACAGTTTAAACAATATATTTCATTAGTTTACATATTTTTAAGTAATTTTAAGTCCGTCGGATGGTGCCCCGTGTCAAGGATGACAACCCTCTTGGTACGTAAAAGATCGGTTCTCTGGAGTTCGAAAAAATAGGCTCATTGGGGCCGCCAGAGAAACCAAAATTTTTCAAAAACCGATTATTTAAACTGATATTTTAAACATGGCTGAAAAATTACCAACTCGGCGTTGAACAGTATACAATCAATCAATCAATCGATGGAGGACGTGGGGCTGAGATAACCTTTTCCTTGGCCTTTTCCTGGTAGGAGATTCAATCACAGAAGGAACAAGAGAAAAAGTATCTAAAAGGTCTAGAAAATTCAAGTCAGTAGATCCCTACAGGTTTAGGGGCTAGGATGGAGGGAAGAGAATCAGCTTGGGTAGTTAAAGGGGTCACCAAAGGGAACCGAACCTTCAGATGAAAGTGAAATCACAGGAACTGGAACAGCTTAGACGATGAACATGTTCTGGTATCTGGGAGTCCTCTGGACCTTGAAAAGGCTTTTGAGATCAAAGTCTGTAAAGCTAGTTATTGAAAGAAACTGGGTTAGATTTGATACCCTTTCTTGGTGGAGACACCGACTTCTCTGATCCTTAGGGGGCGACCTCCATTGGTCTGCCCAGAGGGGTCTCAAAGGGACGGGACAGAAACAGATGACAGTGGTTCCTTCTATGATAGCTTGTTGGAAGTTAACACGCTAATGACTGTCTGTGGGGCTAGGGTTGCATGAAATGAAGAGGATCTTAAAGGCCTCTTATGCCAGTCCAGGACCTTCTTCGGAGACCGCCTTTCAGAGATATCTGAAGGGTTTTCCAGGATGCTTCTATCAA
Organism: Saccostrea cuccullata; assembly: GCF_032062105.1. Taxonomy (NCBI): domain Eukaryota; kingdom Metazoa; phylum Mollusca; class Bivalvia; order Ostreida; family Ostreidae; genus Saccostrea; species Saccostrea cuccullata. Next base: position 13,688 of record NW_026918297.1, read on the forward strand.
TATGTTCCACCATCGAGTCTTTTATGGTGGTAACTCGAAATGAGATTGTTGCATTTGTATTCTAAAAACATAGCTTTGGACTCCGTTAAAGTACCTGGCTACATGTAGTTGCCTTCTTTACTTGGAACTCCGAGGACACTCGAACATCTGTTGGAAACAAATAAGGTACTGGTACTCTTTCATAATGAATACTGTAATGGTAATAAATATATACTTGTATCCTATATTTATATTTGTTAAAAAAAGTAATGTTTATAATTCTCTCAATGACTGACGGCATGTCTAAAGCAGATTATTGTGAACAATTTCGTCACACCTGATGGACCTCTTTAAATCTCACAGGTAAGATCCGATATTCTCTTTTGAACAGTATTGGGACCTTCCCCATTTCTAGAAAATTTAGGATTCATTTTATTAATTTGCTCTCTTTACATTAAGCAATATAAGGTCACCAACGTTATACTGGATTTGTTTTGCAATATAATCATTCTTTTGTCAAGCCCCTGCTTTCAGCATTTGAGGTTTTGCCAGTTCATAAATTACGAATCGAGTATAGCTCAACTTTTCTTCCCAACATTAGGATATGCAGATTTTATGTCTTGAGCGAGATTTTCCCAACTTTTCGCATTTTATTCAGTATTATTCTGACTGGTTTGTTGGCTTAACTTAATTTCTTAACGTTTTTTCCAAAATTT
>NW_026918298.1:0-14272 GCF_032062105.1 Saccostrea cuccullata
CCATTTAACTTTCTAAATAATAATGTTCTTTATAAAAAGTGCTCTCTTTACCTGTGTGGACATTTTCATCTACATATTTAATCACAACATCTGACTCTGTAATGATTTTCTTCCCATCCTTTAACACAGGGACTTTACCCTCAGGGTTCATTCTCATGTAACTTGGGGTAATCTGGTCTCCATCATGTATAAACACCACCTGGTGTTTAAACTTGGCATCTTTTTCATACAGTGCCAACAAAGCCTTTAAAGTACAAGAAATATAATTGATTACTGTAGAATCATCACTGATTGCGGAGGACCAATGTTTATACTAATGTCCTGCATAGGCGTCGGAAGCAAATTGAAAGGGGAGGGATAAACCAACAAAAAAGGTAAAATCCAATTTTCAATGCATATATTATGTATATCTTTGCAAAAAAAAGTGGTGGGGGCTAAGCCCCCCCCCCCCCCCCCCCGTTCCGACGCCTATGTCGGTTAATTCCTCTTACCCCATAATTTACCCCAAATATTTTTTTTTTTTTTTTTACAAATGTTCATGGAACTTGCTGTATATTTAAGTTATCCTCAAAAAACATCAACAGAAAAATCCATGAAATTGTATTTGCACTTACAAATAGTACCAGTGCCTTAGTACCAGGTCAACCCCATTCCAAAACAATGAATATTGTTTCACAGCAGCCTACCTGAATTTTGATTTTAAAGAAAGGGTGTCCCCCATCTTCAATAGCCAAAGCCGAAAGGTTAATATTCGATTTTTTAAATTTGTTTAAAATTTATTTTCCATTCTACAATTTTAATTTCTACTATATAACTGTATTCTTTCCATTTGTATTGTTACAATTTCGTACATCACTCATCTGACATCAGCTGTTAGTGTTACATGTCTTATCACTCATCTGACATCAGCTGTTAGTGTTACATGTCTTATCTAAATATTGCGCAACATGAAACCATGCCGCATAGTATTAAATCACACACAAATAAAGTTAAATATGCTTCTTTTTGAAGCTTTCTTTCCTACCCTTTGCGAATAATACGATGCTGGAAAATAGTAGAGTGTAAGGTCGCTCATTGTGTCGTTTTGTTGTCCAGCCTGTATGAAAATTATCGCCCTTTGCTAGTCTGTTCCAGAATATCGGAAGCTCTCGGGTTCTTTTATACCTTGTTTATTGAAAGTGAAAGTAGTATGGAAGTCGATTTTCTGCGAAAATAATCATAATTATCATTGATGGACATACAAAACCGAGGCTATTAGTAAGTTTTTTCATAGATATGGAGGCAAAATTTAGATTGAAAAAAAGATAGGAAATAAATCTATCAACAGACGAGTAATTTCACTTTCTCAGATGTAACTTGGGGGAGGGGGGGGGGGGGGTTATATAGTCGGCAATTTTATCAGTAAATAGAAAATAAATGGTAAACAGACGTAAATCCTACCAGTGAGCTTCGCGAGCGACGCTCGCCTCTCCGTAGGATTTAATGTTTACCATATTTTCGATTACTGATATTTGTGAGAAAACATAACCAATAAAAGCTTCCCCCCTCAACAAAAAACGTCTGAAACTTTTTTTTCTTCTTTTAAGCTTGTCAAGGAATTTTCTGATGGTTGATGGTGGCCTGGCACAAGTGGTTTCACCTGGCCACCCCTTCAGTGTATTCTTTTTATTTAACAAAACTTAAAAAAAAGTTTTGCCTTTGCAACTGATTTTTTTATTGTCTCCATAAACTCGCTAAAAATGTCCGTCCACATGTATAATTGTTGTTTACTGCATCATTCAAAACGATTGGTCAGTATTGTTAGTATTGTTAGTATTGTTAGTGGTATTGCGAGGATCTGTGTTTCAAATGCAAAGTATTATTGATTCCATCGATATCAAACATCCAATCGATAAGTAAAATGATAGCAAGCACACAAAATTTTAACAAGCCCTATCAAGTAATCTGACACCCTGTTAGTAAAATGATAATAATTATGAGTGGATGAAATGACAAGTGCCCCAAGATTATATGTGATCTATTATACATTTACTTTATCCCTGAAGAAAAAAAAATCCATATCTGTACAAAAATAATAATATTAAGCAACGGAAAAAGTTTCCATAGATATAACAAAAACTGACTGCATGCAGCAAGTAAAAATTATACTTCACTGGATCGTTAACATGCGAGATTTTAAAATGTCTCGGAATAAGAAGGGGTAGCACAATTTGATTAGGCTCAATAAAAATCTATAGTTTTTCATTTGCTTATTGGGTTGTTTCATGTTTGTAGCTCTACTGGTCAGAGACCAGAAGAGCTTATGCGATAGCAATACGTCTGGCGTCCGTCCGTCTAGCTGTCCGTAGCTGCCTGTAAACATTTTTTTCAAAATGCTACTCCTCCTACAGGTTTGGTCTGATTTCAATATAACTTGGCACACAAGTAGACTACACTAATTAAGATACATAATTCTGTTTATTATACTTCAGTTAAAATGTTTCCTTTATAAAGTTAAGAAGGTAAAATAACTATCTTTTATAGTTCACGCATAGCAAAGCTATACCCCGGTGTATAGTTTTTGTTATTATACTTCTGTTAAAATGTTTCCTATATAAAGTTCAGAAGGTAAAATAGCTATCTTTTATAGTTCACGCATAGCAAAACTATACCCCGGGGTATAGTTTTTGCTATCCACCCTCGGAAAATTTTCATGCAATTTTTCCCTCCAATTTTGATTTCCAGTAATAAATCTATCAACTGATGATGTCATAATGACTTCAGTAGCATTGTGACGTCATCAGGTTTTCAGATTATTCTTGCAGTATTATCTTACTCTTAAAAAATTCAAACCTCAGAAATTATATTATACATCAGTATAATAAAACGCTTATCCACTGGGTGTTGGGATAGTGACAGAAACTATTCCTCTCGGGCAAGCCCTCGGGGAACAGTTCTCTGTCGCGGGTTTGATAAAAGAGCTATCCCACTCACACCCAGTGGATAAGTGTATACTATCCACACTGGGAAAATTTTCATGCAATTTTTGCCTCAAATTTTGATTTCCAGCGGTAAATCTATTGACTGTTGATGTCATAACGACTTCAGTATTGTTGTGCCGTCATCAGGATTTCAGATTCTTTCAGTATTATCTTACTCCAAAAAATTCAAACATCAAAAATTATATTATACATCGGTATAATAAAACAGTTATCCACTGGTTGTGCGTGGAATAGCTCTTTTTATCAAACCCTTGACTGGGACTATTCCCCTCGGGCAAGCCCTCGGGGAATAGTTTCCAGTCGCGGGTTTGATAAAAGAGCTATCCCACTCACAACCAGTGCCCTTGACAGGGACTATTCCCCTCGGGCAAGCCCTAGGGGAATAGTTCCCTGTCGCGGGTTTGATAAAAGAGCTATTCCACTCACAACCAGTGGATAAGTGTATAATATCGGTTTTTGATTTCGATGAACGATGTTGCCGTTGTTACTAAAATTAGAAATTTCTGTGAAATTGTTTCAAAATGCTACTCCACCTACAGTTTTGGTTTGATTTCAATGTAACTTGGCACACAAGTAGACTACACTGAGATACATATTTTCTGTATATCGGTTTTTGATTTCGATGAACGGTGTTACCGTTGTTACTAAAAATAGAAATTTCTGTGAAATTGTTTCAAAATGCTTCTCCTCCTACAGTTTTGGTCTGATTTCAATATAACTAAAGTAGACTACACAGTACACTGTACACTAATATACACAATTCGGTGTATCGGTTTTCGATTTTTATGAACGATATTGCCATGGTAACTAAACATAGAACTTTCTGTGAAACACTTTGATAATACTACTCCTCCTACAGTTTTGTTTTGATTTCAATATAATTTTGCACAGAAGTAGACTAAACTAAGATAAACAATTCTATTTATCATTCTTTGTTTCGATGAACATTGTTGCCATGGTTACTAAAGATAGAAATTTCTGTAAATTACTATCAAAATGCTACCCCAAATACAGTTTTAGTCTGATTATAATATAAATGCAAGCAGAATACACTAAGAACATGAAAAGAGACTTAATCAAGGATCATTACTCTATTTATTGCTGTTGTAAAGTTTCAATTCCCAACTGCTACTTTTCTCTTCCTTTTCTTTAAGTAAAAACCATTAGAGCTTCAGTCTCGACAGAGACTACTGGTTTTTTTGTTGTTTTGTTTTCATTCTTTCTTCCTTCTTTTTTTTTTTTTTTTGGTAAGAATGCATTGCAACATTAACAATGATCTGAGTTAGGTAGTAATCCACTTAAACCCATATTTCCGATCCCTTTTCAAAGGAGGGATTTTTTCCAAAACAATTGTCAGTTTTAAATTCTTTGATATTATTAACAATGATTGATTGTGTGTTGTTTTACGTCCCATTCGAGAATTTTTTATTCATTCGAGAGACGCCACCATATACTGGTAAAGGCCTTCAAATTTTGACATTTACTCGGCACTCTGGGCCATTGAGCAATGAGGGATCTTTATCGTACCAACGCCTGCCGTGACACGGGGCCTCGGTGTTTAAGGTCTTACCCGAAGGACCTGCAATTTTGACTTCAAGTGCCAAGCACATGGCGTAGGAATACCTGTATAATCTACCCATTTTTTTTTTTATCAACGTAGGTCAGTCGCAGCCGAGATTCGAACTCATGTACTGCCTATCATGGAGCTATTGTTCTACCGACTGAGCTGTCGTGAAAGGTTTCTCCTTACAAGGAATATGGATTTGAATTACCATATCTACTCCATAATATCCAAACAAAGATACATAGATGGTTTCAGCAAATGTTTTAAAAAACTCTTTTTTCTGTCCTCATTTGATATTCACAGCTGTGAAGGAGAAACTTCAGAAATACTGTACAACGGTATATTCGAGAGATGTAGTATAAATCAGATGCGGATAGCTAGCACACCAAAGAACTTTAAGAAAATTTGAAATCGCAAAATTTTACCAACAGTAATAATATCAACAAGCAAATTCAAAGAATTGTGGTCCCCCGCTTTCGGTGTCTTTGTGGTGAGATGTTATTTTTTATGACATACTGTGTGTAAAATGAACATCCTATCATATGTCTTTTATTTAGAAAGTAACACTGAAGTTGACTTTTTTTGAAGGATGAAAACCCTAATCAAAGGGTCAAAGTTGTTGATAGCTAATGAAAGGTTTTCTCACAAGAATAACATATGAGAAGTATGAAAGCCCTAGCCCTTACTGTTCAAAAGTTATGGTCAAGATTAAAGTTTTTTCATAAGTACGTAAATCTTTAAGGTCAAGGTCAAAAGGTCAAAGTTGTTGATATCCAATGAAAGGACTTGCCACAAAGAATACATATGTGAAATATGGTCATTCAAAACTTGTGACCAAAAAAAGTTTTTTAAAAAAGTTGTTAAAAAAAAAAGTCAAAGGGTAAAAGTGTTGGTATCCAATCAAAGGTCTTCTCAAAATAATTACATATGTGAAGTACGAAAGCCCTAGCCCTCACCGTTCAAAAGTTATGGTCAAGGTTAAAATTTTTTCATAAGTACGTAAATCTCCAAGGTCAAGGTCAAAAGGTCAAGGTTGTTGGTATCCAATGAAATGTCTTACCACAAGAAATACATGTGAATTATAAAAGTCCTAGTATCCACGGTTTAAAAGTTGTGACCAAGGTTAAAGTTTTTAAAAAGTAGTCCAAGGTCAAGGTCAAAGGGTAAAAGTTGTTGGTATTCAATGAAAGGTCTTTTCACAAGGATTACATATGTGAAGTACAAAGCCTTAGTCCTCACCGTTCAAAAGTTATGGTCAAAGTTAAAAAAGTAAATCTCCAAGGTCAAGGTCAAAAGGTCAAGGTTGTTGGTATCCAATGAAATGTCTTACCACAAGGAATACATATGTTAAATATAAAAGTCCTAGTATCCACTGTTTTAAAGTTGTGACCAAGGTCAAAGTTTTTAAAAAGTAGTTAAAACTCCAAGGTCAAGGTCAAAGGGTAAAAGTTGTTGGTATCCAAAAAAAAGGTCCTCTCACAAGGATTACATATGTGAAGTGTGAAAGCCTTAGTTCTCACCGTTCAAAAGTTATGGTCAAGGTTAAAGTTTTTTCATAAGTACGTAAATCTCCAAGGTCAAGGTCAAAAGGTCAAGGTTGTTGTTATCCAATGAAAGGTCTTGCCACGAACAATGAATATATGAGATATGAAAGTCCTAGTACCTACTATTCAAAAGTTATGGCCAAAGTAAAAGTTTGGAATTTTTGTGTAAAAGTATGTCAAACTCCAAGGTCAAGGTCAAAAGGTCAAATTTGGTGGTACCCAAAGAAAGGTCTTGTCACAAGGAATACACATGTGAATTATGAAAGTCATAGCTCCACTAAATCAAAAGTTATGGGCAAGGTTAAAGTTTTTGTGGCATTAATGACAGACTGACGGACAAGGCATGTACAAAAATAAGATTTAATGTCCCCTCGCTTTCGCGAAAGCGGGGGACAAAAACAAACAACTTTCAACACTTATTAGCACAACTACCTGTATATTCCCCACAAAAAATTAAATTATGTACTTTTTGACAACTCAGATAGCTGCTTTTTCAGTGAGAATGGAACTCGTTAATATACCCAGCCTGTCATTGGTCATTTTGTGCAAAAAAAAAAAAAAATAATAAAATAAAAAATAAATAAATGTTTTTATCCGACAAGTATTCTAAGTTCTATTTTCGTCCCTTTCGCCCAAGCTTCATTAGGGCGGATTCAAAATGGGGCGAATTCAAAGGATATACGGTTTATTTTCTGAAACAAACTATAACCGGGCGAATTTTGAAAGGGGCAAAATTGTTTGCAAGTGTGCACGTGCAAGGGCGAAAATAACACGGGGTGAAAATAACCCTTCATACATTATTAGTTAAAAAAGAATCCAACCTCAAAAATTTCTTGACAAGAAAAAAAACATCTTCCCCAAACATTGAAAACCTAGGGGGCGGGGGTGTATATTTAGTCGTTGACTTAGTTTTTTCTAAAGGTGGGGGGGGGGGGAGGGTCCAAGGAAACTTTTAATTGGGTAGGTATATACATATAACTTTCAATTCCCTAGATCTGCGCATGAAAAATAAATTACACTGGACCAAAAAGTCACAAACATTCGACAAATTTATACACTCAGGTTAGTGTAGATCCTCACCCATTAGATGTTGATTTTGGCATTAATAGGCAACAAGGCATGTACAAAAAATAATAGCATGTTAAACACAAACTCAGTTATGACTTACTTAGATGTAAAGTGCAGATGGTAAATTCAAATGATACTGCTGTGATGTTTATTTTAACAACATTTAGATTTGACGTTTCAAGTTGGGACGTCAGCACTTATCGGTGGAGGGCTATAAACATCTCCACCTGTTACATTCTAGCTAAAGCAAGTACCGTATCTTGATGATTATAAATTAGATCTCAACTGAATTGAATACATAATGTTTAAGCTTATTAATGATTATATCTCTCTGCCAACAGAAAACCATAAGCTACAACAATGGACGATGAAGCTGAAGAGAGGAAAATCGATGAGATAAGGAAGTGGTCATCTTTTGTATTGGATGACATAATCGAAAGCAATGAGAGGACAAAGAAAAAGCTGCATCTTTTACAGAAAGACATGGATGCGGGATTTGATCTTAAAGAAGAAAATGTCAGAGCACTTAATCTGATATCTTATCTCCACTGGAGGTTAGGTGAAAGAGATAAAGCCTTTGAAGCACTGAAAAAAGCACAAGTAGTCAAAAAAAGCGGTAGTCTAATTACTTTGTGTAATGAAATTTTATTTCACTATGAAGTTAGCGAGTTTTTCCAGTCCCGTAAATTATCGGAAAACGTTGATACACATTTAAACCATAAAGAAACCCAAACTCGGGCAGTTGCAGAGATCGCATACTTTTACTCACGATTTGGTCCTCGACATCACGAACAAGCTGTCCAATTATTCCGTAAAGCAATAGATGAATTGAAACCAGAGAGAAATATTCTCTGGGAATTTGGACTTGCTTTAACTTTACAAAGGCAGTCTCATATGTTTCAGATGACAGATCCGGAAAAATTTAACCCTGAGAAGAAAAGAAAGGAAGCGTCTAGTATTTTGTATGGGATTGTAAAGTATACAGAGACAGACATTTTACCTGAATACCGCCAAATAATGGGAAAAGCATGGTGTCGGCTAGGCACTATCTTAACAAAAAATGAAAACTTATTTAATATAGTCAACATCGACGAAACAAAAACAACGAAAATTAACCAGAAGTTGTGTTTTGAGGAAGCATTAAATTTATGTCCCAATAACTATTTTATTCTTCAGTCGTACGGACAACAACTAAGATATTGGTGGGATCTGGAAAAATCAAGAGAGATGTTAGAGAAGGCAAACCAAATACAGGATATGCCTTTCTCAAGACATCATTTAGCAATAACATTAAAAAAGATAGTTGAAAAAGACACACCAAAGCCAACATGCAGAAGAAATTTGATTCATTCCTTCTCTGCTGAAGAGAGGCAACACATTTTGGAAAGAGAACAATATGACAGTGGTAATTGGTCTAGTAGGGTTACCCCGCTGTCATTGTTAATGATTCATCAAACAGAAGGACAAAATTCGATGCAAGAACAATATGAAAGCGGTATTTGGTCTAGTAGGGTTACCCCGCTCTCCTTGCCAAAAGGCCATCAATTTCAAGCAATAGGGCAAAGTCAACACGATTCAAAGCAAGAACAATATGACAGTGGTATTTCTAGCATGGCCAGTCAATTCTCTTCAATATCTTTAAGTCATCCAAAAGTCGAGCAAAGCTCAATGTACTTGAGAGAGGATCCCAATACCCAGAGATACCAGAGAGCCAGACCATTTGTTAGAAGATCATCAAGGACAAGAAGATCTGCAAGAAATGGGGCTAGAGGGTATAATCCTAGATATGCATGCATGTCAAAAGTCGAGCAAAGCTCAGTGTACTTGAAAGAGGATCACAATTCTCAGAGATCCAGACCATTTGTTAGAAGATCAGCAGGGACTAGGAGATCTGCAAGAAATGGAGCTAGAGGGTATGCTCCAAGATTTCAGCAAAGTTCCAATACACCATTTTTTCGATCCCAATCAGATCCTGTACATACAACTCGGGCTTTTAATGCAATGAGAAAATCGCCGATGTCTGTTTGCCATTCTCCCGATAATCCATTATTAATAGAAGCTGTATCACATCTCGAAAAAGCTCTGGAAATGGATAGAGATTTTAACGTTGCTCGCTATGAATTAGGACTAATATATCGCATGTTGGACAGGACCAAAGATGCACTGGACTGTTTTTCTTTTATTACATCTAGAAATTGCGGAAAACCATCTGAATACAAAATGACTCTTATAAATGCTTTTGAGCAGCAAGGTATTTGCAAGTTAAAATTGAAATCTAAAGAAAATGACCAAGCAAAAAAGGAAGAACTTCAATATGATGCAGAAAAGAGCATGTGGAATGCAGTCACAATGATATCAGGCATAATTGGAGCTATACCAGATTTAAAAGACTCAAACCATTGCTTCCCAACATTGAAAAGTTTGTTGCTGAAAGGAGATGAATCTCCAAAAACTCTTAAAGAACTAGCAAAATTACACGAACTTCTTAAATTTTATGAAGAATCCATTGGATTCTACAGAAGGCTGATTGAAACAGAATCTTATGATAATACAACCGTGAAAAAACTGATACAAAATTATATAGATACACGTGACTTCGAAAACGCTATTTGCACTTTATCGTTACTGCAATGTACTAATGAAACAGATGCTTTTGAAAAATCATTTTATGTGGATACATATATTAAAGGGGCAAACGATTCATTGGCAAAACAAAATTTTGAAATGGCAAAAATTAGGCTTCTGAATGCATATCAGACAATATTTCCTAATCGGTCCTCAAGCGGTCCGGAGGACGATTCAAATTCATTTGATGTGCTCGTTCTTCACAGCTGTGACGAGGGCAGTGCTTGTAAGCAGAAAAATTTGATCACGTCCACTCTGATGTCATTTGTTAAGTTAAATGTAGCTGTAAATAATGACGACTGTCCTCCATTTCGTAAGGAAATGACTTACTTAAAGAAAGTACTGTTGGACTCTTCCTGTATTATTGTGCTATTTCATCAAAGTTCAGCTAATCATGATAATGTGTCAGACTTTGTAGATTTGGCGATTGAGATGATTCCTTGTAGATATCGCACGAAAACGTTGGTAATTAATAACGAAGGAAATGAACATGATTTACAGGTTTGTAAAGAGTTGATTCTCTCAGCGGAGTTTTGGGACAACAAAAACGAGTTAAGCATAGAAACTCTAAACCAAGGTACTCTATTCTCTGACATACTGACGAAATTGTCGGAAATGTTTATAAAGGAAAATCAAAAATTGAAATGAGAAAGAATATAATTTTAATAATGCAAGTCAAATTACAGTGATATAATATATACAATTTTTTTTAAATGTTTTATTTTATTAATTTGGATGTACATGTATCTTTATGAATTTATTTATTTGTATAAAAATGTCAGTATTTATCTTGCATGTCTTTTGCTGAGTTACTTAACATTGCTAACAGGGAAGTGATCCATGAATCGTATTTACTTGATTTTCCATCCATTGGACTGAATGAGAGATTGTACTTGCTGACAAGGTCCTTGTATATAGACCATGTGTGTAATGATGACTGTCATCATTACACACATCAGCCACGTAGCATCGTTTTTGAAAGTGGGGGGGGGGGGGGGGCTTACTTGAAAAAGTTGACAAGCAAAAGAAAAAGTTGCCCAAACTCCAAAATCCTATTTCTTGGGGGGGGGGGGGGGAGGAACCATCTTTTTTCAATACCAAGTTCTTTTATTAACAATTTTATTGTAAGCAACACTACATTTCTCTTATATCAATTTCCTGTAGTAAAAAAAAAGGAGGGGGGGGGGGAAAAACCGGCCTTTCAATGAACATTTCAAATAGTAAAAGTAATATTGGGAAAAAAAGTGCCCCCCCCCCCCCCCCCACCCAAGCTTGCCTAGTTTTAGAAAATTTTCATAGATCATGTTCTTGCGTATCGAATCAAATGAGGGACATAAACCCAATATACAGTTGATAAGAATTTATTGCTACATAATTAAGGGGGTGTTCACGATAGAAAAGCATCAATCTGATTAAAATCATATTCTTTGATCCGCTCACATAGATCGCTATACATTGTGTAGCTATCTATGTGAGCGGATCAAAAGAACTGATTTTAATCAGATTGAAAAGTCATTAAGTTTATTATATAGCTTTTGTTAGGTTACCTTTAATTTACATCTTTTTCTAGTATAATATTCAAATATGAAACTGGTGTGTCAGACTCTACTATCTTTTATTTCATGTTCACTGGAATATACCGGTATACAATGTATACTCTACTTATAAATGGAAATTGCAATTGTTAAGGGACACAACAAGTTTTCTCCTTTTCATGTAAAAGCTTGAGAATGAATTCTTCATAAGAATACCAAAATAAGCCTGTTAATAACGCAACACTATCAGTACCCATAAAAAATCAGTTTATGTGGTCAAAAAGTTCTGAATTTAATTATTTGTTGGAATTCATTAAAATAAACAATATCTTGATTGCAGTGGAAATAAAAAACCAGAAGCCTTAATTGAGACTGTTACTCTACTGGTTTGTATTTAGATTGTATTGTAAACAAAAGCAGCAGTTGGACTTAAAATTTTGCAACAGAAACAGAAAGAACAATGATCTTTGATTTAGTCTCTTTTCTTGAAAAGATTGCAATTAGACTAAACTGTTGGAGGAGTAGCTTTTACCGAGATTTCTAAAGAAATTTCTGTTTTAAGTTAACATAGCAACACCGTTCATTTAAATCAAAATTAAAAAAAAAAATATATTTTCAAAGTGAGTTGATTTTGTCCTTAAGAACTTTAACGCATTTTAATCTATGCAAAGTGAGTGTGTTGATTTTGTCCCATTTTCACTGAATACCCAACATTTATCTCTGTATCAGTAACTACTTGAATTATTATTGTTTTTTATTTAAAAATGTAGCAAAATTTCACAGCTTACAAGTTTTGGCATTCATTTGAGTTTTACTGTGTTTTGTGATTAAGATAACAACAAAACATAGCACAAAATCAGTCAGTTAAGCACAATTTAACCTATTTCCTGTAAGAATATACAATACATATACATGTATATATTTCGAGTTTACAATGATTTTTTTACTTCTCAAAGAACAATTTTGATGAAGAATACTGTTGCATTCAAGTCTGCATGCTAACACAATAGGCAATAACACCATCTATAAATAGTGACTGCAATTTACAGACGCAGTATGAAATTCCATGCATGAATTTAGCAGGAACCTGATGCATGTATTTTGCTTTTAAATAGTATTACTTGTAAAATAAGCTACATAATATTAAGATAAATTATGATTTTTTTTTCAATATGAAATCCTTGTAACTTATTATTTTTTCTCATTTCACAAACTTAGTTTTTGAAACAGTCTTTTGGTGTTTGGAAATATAAATAGATTGTTTTCATAAACATTCCATAAATCTATAAATAGCTTATAGATGTTTTATTATGGAATGCTGTTAGTGTCTTTTCTGTGTATACTAATTCAATCAATCTCGTCTACATATGCAAAATAATAGTAAATAATTTACTCCTCCTCGTTTAAATTGCTTGAACATTTGCAAAATCGGTGACAAATGTTTGTCCAATCATATTGTATTATGTAACCTAAACTTAAAACTAAAGTTAAACATTTAGATTTCCCTTCCTTCTTTCCTTACATTTTATAAATCGATATACTGTCGGAGAAACTCGCGCGATACGAGATGCAGACATCTGAATAATGTGAGGAATATCATAAGTGCATAACTTGTAAGTAAAAAAAGTTAAGTTAGCTTCTCTACGTTTCTTTCTGTATAATTTAGTATACATATATACCGGTATTTCACACTGAGCCCGTTGATTATTTAATCAATGTATTTCTTATTAAACAGCTTTTAAGTATCACAAAAGAGCAAATTCAAAGCTCTTTATCTTCTCATGCAAAGGGTTGAGGCTGGATGCACAAAAGCAATGCATAGGGACCAAGGCAGGTGTGATTGGTTGACTAATGTTGCTTATATAAACTGTTTTAAAATGTCTGGACGATTTCCAAATAAGGAAGTCAAGAGCGATAACCGTGGATGCTATTTATAAATACAAAGAATAAACAAGTTGCAAGTCTTTCTGACCAATCAGATAACAGCATTTATACCCAAAAGAAAATAAATAAAACACGTGGTTTTATCGTTTTTCGCTCAAAAGATTTTTTGGAACAATTTTTTTTTTGTAAATTTTATTCATCTTTAGGAATAATATTATATTTATGACAATTCTACCGTGAATAAACATAACTTGAACGCTTAGAAAACGTTGTAAGGAACTCCGACCCTTAGCCAGGAGGGACAACTCTTTAATTTATAATTTAATTCAAAAAGTTTTTTAAAGAAGCTTGAAAATTAAATCTTTTCATGCAACAATTTTCATTATATGCCTCTCAATGTGCTTCAAGGTTCTTTGAACTTCTCAGAAAGGTCTAATTAAAAGTAGAAATTTTTATCTCATAAAAGCATTTTTAGATACCAGTGTTTATTAACATGATATGAAATTAGAAGTGATTTATGGGTCTTTGCAAAGAACCTTGAAGAACATTGAGAGGCATGTAATGAAAATTGTTGCATGAAAAGATTTAATTTTCAAGCTTCATTTAAAGACTTTTTGAATTAAATTATAAATTAAAGAGTTGTCCGTCCTGGCTGAGGGTCGGAGTCCCTTAAGTGGGATTGAAAATCTGTCACTAGGAGGTAGCAATCCCATAAGTATGACTTACTTTAAAAAATTTGATATACATGTAAATACGGAAAATTTTCAGTTTTAGAGCCTGACATAAAAATCTTATCGAATGGATAACAATCTTAATTATTTTTTGAGTGTTTATGACAAAACCGTCCATGCAGTTTCTGGTATATGCGAGGGAAGATATTGGGATAAAACGCATTGAAGTGTATAATTATTCTCTTTTCTCCACGTTTTAGGCCTTTCCTTATGCTCATTTAAAGTCGAAAGTTTGCATAGCTTAATATTCGGCGCTCATGAAATCCGTGCCGATATTTTAAATCTATACGTAGTCCATACGATAAACACTTGTACGTTTGAGGTGGATCTATATTAGCTG
>NW_026918299.1:0-5000 GCF_032062105.1 Saccostrea cuccullata
TTTCGTATAATACATACATTTTTTTTGGCAAGCTTATTAGAAAGAAAACAAACCAAACAACAATAAATTTAGAAAACACCTAAATTTTTTCAAAAAAAAGAAGAATTTTGCAGTATGGTATTGTTAACTTTTTTCCCAACATTACTTTAGTGCATTAAAGATAGATTTCATCTCGAAGTTTCATTCTGATAGCACTCTCTGAAGTCCTCTTCGTAAGGAATTGGATTTTTGATTGTTTTCTGTTTGATAGTGTTAACCTTATCCAAGCTAATCCACTTATTAGACAAGTACTTTACCAAAAAAAAAAATCATTACATGTAATTGTATTTCAACTCGCTTCGTTGTACATAACATTCCAGGAAAATTTGAGTATGAGGGTTGGCGGCCATTTCTAAATAAACAGGTATATCTGTTGATAAAAAAGTAGACATAAATTCATGTACAGTCACGTCTGCTGAGATTATTTCAGATAATCACATAAAATAAAATTCTCCGTCCCAAACAAAAACCCGAAGGAAACTTAAAAATAGCGAATAAAAGAAAATCTTTAAAATAATCTTTACGTTGAAAGAGGCAGCAGCATACATCTCAGGTGATCAATTTTATCAATAATGAAATTTAATGAAGTAGAAGATATACACCAGGCTATCATTAATTAGAAATATTGGTTTTTGATTATTATGTAGGAAGAGGGCGAATAAGTTTTTTCGGTCACTTTATGTACAAGTCCGATCCTATCAGGACCAGATGTGCAGGAATCTTTGACGTCTTTTTCTGTCAAGTCGAGTTTTTTCTCGACTTGACGGAAAAGGCCGAGCGATATTCCGATTGCAGATTTCCACATCAGATGCTGAATCTATCCTACATTTTTAAATGAGTGACCAGAATAAGATTTAAAGAAACAAGTTGATTCCCAAGAATAAGCCCTGTGTAGTGACCAAACTGCATAAAATAACTCATATATTTACGATCGAATGCGTAAACATGTAATGCATGGATGCTGAATCTACCTACATTTTAACTCCTGCAACTTCAAGATGAGCTTCAGGTTCAAGTTTTTAGGCATGCAAGTCACTTCCCAAGTAAGTTTTAGTTCATTTTGGAGGAATCTTGTATTTTGATCTTGCAACTAGGAATTACGCCACATTACGAGACTTGCTTTAGGTAGATCTGGCCTATTTTAATGCTATTATGACATAATTTCCAGTTGAGTGACCTTGCATGCAGGTTCTATATAGAAAAAGTGCCTTCCTATAGGTACAAATATAACTTTAAGCCTTCTGATGACTAAGCATGCATGCATGGATGATGAATCTAGGGATGCACACCTCTGGATTTGCTTTAAATGCTGGATTTGACTATATACATATCAGGCGTCGGAACCCTATGGAGGGGCTTACCTCCTCGGCCCTTTTTTAAGGTAAAGATAGACATAATAAAGGCATTGAGCACTGGGGCGTAGGTTTACCCCCTCCTCCCCCCCCCCCAATTGTACTTTAAAAATGAAATAAGTCTGATTCTCGCGTTTGTACGTTTGGACAATTTACTAAATTTTTTTTATTAATTTAAAATTAATAAAAACAAAATAAACCCAACTGGAATAAGCTTTCCACAAAAAAGTGCCCTATTTTATAAGGTACTTGACGCCAAGACAAAATGTTTACGATTCAGGTAAAATGTTAGATCCGCCATTCAAGGTGTAGCAAAGGGACAAATCTCGTCTAATGGAATTTTAAGGTAAGTCACTCGTCAGTTTTTTAGAAAAGTTCACGCAGAAGCTTTTACTTCAAAACTACTTATTAAAATTCAATTTTTATAACATATTTAAATTCAACAATGTAAATTTTTTAACATTCAATGAAAAAACTGCTCAAAAATCTACAAAGAAGCAAGATTTAAGAGGGACTATTTCTTTTGGTGGAAGGATATTTAGCAGAAAATTCTGCAGATCTGCACATTTATAAAATTTAATGTAATGGAAATTTAGCCTCACATACTTTTACTCGGAGAATATTTTCCATTTTGATATTGCTAAAAATATTTAATATAGATCTTAATTTATATTTTTAGACTAAGTTTTACACCTTCCCTCAACAAACTTTTCCAAAAAATGAAAATATATTAAAGAAGTCAAGGTCAAATTTACACCATTTTTTGCCTGAAAATCACATATTTTGACAAATATTTCAAAATTAACATCACTGACCCCACCTTTTTCTTTCATTATTTTAAACTACTCGATACTTGTGACTGATCAGCACTCAATTCGTAAAAAGTTTGATATAAGAAAAATTTTTATTGCCTATTAAGTTTTTTAATACCCCAAATATGTTATTTTTTAGTGCAAAAAGGTCACACAATAATTTACGCGCATTAATTTGCAAGATTTGTTTAATAATAAATATTATTCAAACTATTTTACGTAAAATAAGATTATATTTATTGCCATGCTTACATCTAATCAAATATAATAAGGGTTAAAGTAATTAACCAAAGAGATGAAATTTAAGTGCAAAAAGGTCAACTTAAATGTACCGTAGATCAGTAGGATGCACACTGACCCCCTATTTTCTTTGCGATTTTGAGTTACACTTTATGAGTACTTATCCAAAATATACTTCTCAAAAAATCCTTGATATAATTAACAAATTTCAGGAGTGACTTACCTTAAGAAAATAATTGTCTATTTTTTTATTCCTTTTTGTCTGAAGATCCCCTTAGCTTTTATAAATAATGAAGTCCGGAATTTACACCGTATCTGCTTCGAGCATTACAATATGAAAGAACCCGGATACGGTTACCATGACTTCACAAGAGTTGTAGACCGCGGATGCTTTGGATGCAGGAAGAAAAGGAGAGACTGAAAACTTTAATAGATGTGCATTAGGAACATAGAAGCAAAACAGGTTTAGAAATTTAATGCGTTTTATGGCAATGTTTTTATTTTATATTTACGATTTTTAAGCTAAGTAATACGTGAAAAAGCATTGTTTTATATTTTGTTTACAAACAGAAAAATGTTTTTTTAAAACTGTAATCAAGTTCCACAAATTTTTAAACTCGTAGAATATAGTAGGCTAGTAAATTCATAGAGTAAGGTAGTAAACGTATTATCGTCAATAAGCATTAAGCAGTGATATGAAGCTTATAATGTAAAACCCAATAAAACTGATGGGACGTTATGATTTCAACTCTGCATGAAACTCGAAAGAGATTTATAAGAAGTAAAAAGGACATATAAGTAAACCGACTGAAAAAATTGAGACATTTACTCCATAAACTAAATTAAAGAATGTGACATGTGGATAGTCTTGGTATTGATAGCAGCCAAAGAATGCCAATATACGTCAGCTTGCTTGCACACTGAAAGTGAAGAAGGTTAATTAATTAAATTAATAAATATCCCTGTTTTCTCATTCTTAAAAATCATTCATTTCTTACCTGCAAATTTATGTATTGTTGTATTTTCAGGAAAAATATAAGGAGGATGGAGTTAAGAATGAATTCTGTTGCGCTCAGGTCAAATTCAGCATTAGTATGGAGACAAAAGCTGAGACGGTCATGGCTGATTATTCAAGTCAGTCACATTCTGAATGAGCAGTGCAAATGGTACCAGTTGCTAGTGTCCCTGGTTTCGTCTATGCTTTAGACAAACACAGTGGATTAAAAAAATGATTCGAGCCATTTACTGATAAAGTTCAGAATGTGACTAGTACATAGTCTTGGATGTGATAGGAGCAAGAATCAAAAGTGCTTGATGTCATCACATGTCAGCTTGCAGCACAGGCAAAAACACACTTGAGAAGATATGTTTTGTCTCGCATAAATGGGTTGTCATTCTTTATTTTATCTATGTCATAGCTTTAAATTTTGGTAAATTTCTATTTCCAGAAGAATATGAGGAACAATGGTATGGAGACAAAACTGATGTGCTCATAGCTGATGTATTCAAGTCACATTCTGAATGAGTAGTGCAAGTGGTACCAGTTGCTAATGTCCCTGGTTTCGTGTATGCTTTAGACAAACCTAGTGGATTTAAAACTGATTTAGTTCAGAATGTAACTTGTACATAGTCTTGGATGTGATAGAAGCAAGAAACAACATTGCTTGATGTCCACTTGCTTGCACACAGACAAAACACGTTGTAAAAGGTATGTTCCAAACATTTATTTTAATTCTTTATTATATAAATGTCATAGCTGCAAGTTTATGTAAATTTCTATTTTCAGAAGAATATAAAGAGCATAAGTATGGAGACAAAAACTGAGGTGCTCATTGCTGATGTATTCAAGTCACATTCTGAATAAGTTGTAAGTGTAAGTGGTACCAGTTGCTAGTGTCCCTGGTTTTGTCTATGCTTTAGACAAACCAAGTGGATAAAAAAACTGATTTGAGCCACTCACTGATGAAAATTCAGAATATGACTTTGAATGTAGTCTTGGATGTGATAGAAGGAAGGAACGACAGTGCTTGGTGTCAGCACATTTCAGCTTGCAGTACAGGCAAAAACACACTGGAGAAGGTATGTTTTTTATTTTTTCTCCAATTTATGTGTTGTCATTCTTTGTCATTTTATCTATGTCATAGGTGCAAGTTTCAGTAGATTTATATTTCCAGAAGAATGTAAGGAACATTTGTATGACGAGAAAAACTGAGGTGCTCATAGCTGATGCATTCAAGTCACATTCTGAATGAGTAGTGCAAGTGGTACCAGTTGCTAATATCCCTGGTTTTGTCTATCTTTAAGACAAACCCAGTAGATTAAAAAACTGATTTGAGCCACTCACTGATAAAAGTTCAGAATGTGACTTGTCCATAGTCTTTGATGTGATAGAAGCAAGAAACAACAGTGCTTGATATCCGCTTGCTTGCAGTACAGACACAATCACACTGGAGAAGGTATGTTATTTTTTCTCCCATACATGTATTGTCGGTCTTTATTTTATCAAAGTCGTAGGTGCAAGTTTGAGTAAATTTCTATTTCCAGAAAAATTAAGGAG
>NW_026918299.1:7500-14322 GCF_032062105.1 Saccostrea cuccullata
GTTTTACATAGAAATATATAGGAAAAATCTTTGAAAATCTTCTTCTCAAGAACCACTGTGCCAGAAAAGCTGAAACTTATGTGGAAGCATCCTGGGATAGAGTAGATTTTAAATTGTACAAATCATGACCCCCGGGGGTTGGGCGGGGCCACAATGGGGAATCAAAGTTTTACATAGAAATATATAGGAAACATCTTTGAAAATCTTCTTCTCAATAACCACTGTGCCAGAAAAGCTGAAACTTATGTGGAAACATCCTGGGGTAGTGTAGATTCTAAATTGTTCAAATCATGACACCTGGGGATTGGGCGGGGCCACAATGGGGAATCAAAGTTTTACATAGAAATATATAGGAAAAATCTTTGAAAATCTTCTTCTCAAGAACCACTGGGCCAGAAAAGCTGAAACTTATGTGGAAACATCCTGGGGTAGTGTAGATTCTAAGTTGTTCAAATCATGACCCCCGGGGATTGGGCGGGGCCACAATGGGGAATCAAAGTTTTACATAGAAATATATAGGAAAAATCTTTGAAAATCTTCTTCTCAAGAACCACTGTGCCAGAAAAGCTGAAACTTATGTGGAAGCATCCTGGGATAGAGTAGATTTTAAATTGTACAAATCATGACCCCCGGGGGTTGGGCGGGGCCACAATGGGGAATCAAAGTTTTACATAGAAATATATAGGAAACATCTTTGAAAATCTTCTTCTCAAGAACCACTGTGCCAGAAAAGCTGAAACTTATGTGGAAGCATCCTGGGGTAGTGTAGATTCTAAATTGTTCAAATCATGACACCTGGGGATTGGGCGGGGCCACAATGGGGAATCAAAGTTTTACATAGAAATATATAGGAAAAATCTTTGAAAATCTTCTTCTCAAGAACCACTGTGCCAGAAAAGCTGAAACTTATGTGGAAGCATCCTGGGATAGAGTAGATTTTAAATTGTACAAATCATGACCCCCGGGGGTTGGGCGGGGCCACAATGGGGAATCAAAGTTTTACATAGAAATATATAGGAAACATCTTTGAAAATCTTCTTCTCAAGAACCACTGTGCCAGAAAAGCTGAAACTTATGTGGAAGCATCCTGGGGTAGTGTAGATTCTAAATTGTTCAAATCATGACACCTGGGGATTGGGCGGGGCCACAATGGGGAATCAAAGTTTTACATAGAAATATATAGAAAAAATCTTTGAAAATCTTCTTCTCAAGAACCACTGTGCCAGAAAAGCTGAAACTTATGTGGAAACATCCTGGGGTAGTGTAGATTCTAAATTGTTCAAATCATGACCCCCGGGGATTGGGCGGGGCCACAATGGGGAATCAAAGTTTTACATAGAAATATATAGGAAAAATCTTTGAAAATCTTCTTCTCAAGAACCACTGTGCCAGAAAAGCTGAAACTTATGTGGAAGCATCCTGGGATAGAGTAGATTTTAAATTGTACAAATCATGACCCCCGGGGGTTGGGCGGGGCCACAATGGGGAATCAAAGTTTTACATAGAAATATATAGGAAACATCTTTGAAAATCTTCTTCTCAAGAACCACTGTGCCAGAAAAGCTGAAACTTATGTGGAAACATCCTGGGGTAGTGTAGATTCTAAATTGTTCAAATTATGACCCATGAGGATTGGGTGGGGCCTCAATGGGGAATCAAAGTTTTACATAGAAATATATAGGAAACATCTTTGAAAATCTTCTTCTCAAGAACCACTGTGCCAGAAAAGCTGAAACTTATGTGGAAACATCCTGGGGTAGTGTAGATTCTAAATTGTTCAAATCATGACACCTGGGGATTGGGCGGGGCCACAATGGGGAATCAAAGTTTTACATAGAAATATATAGGAAAAATCTTTGAAAATCTTCTTCTCAAGAACCACTGTGCCAGAAAAGCTGAAACTTATGTGGAAGCATCCTGGGATAGAGTAGATTTTAAATTGTACAAATCATGACCCCCGGGGGTTGGGCGGGGCCACAATGGGGAATCAAAGTTTTACATAGAAATATATAGGAAAAATCTTTGAAAATCTTCTTCCCAAGAACCACTGTGCCAGAAAAGCTGAAACTTATGTGGAAGCATCCTGGGATAGAGTAGATTTTAAATTGTACAAATCATGACCCCCGGGGGTTGGGCGGGGCCACAATGGGGAATCAAAGTTTTACTTAGAAATATATAGGAAACATCTTTGAAAATCTTCTTCTCAAGAACCACTGTGCCAGAAAAGCTGAAACTTATGTGGAAACATCCTGGGGTAGTGTAGATTCTAAATTGTTCAAATCATGACACCTGGGGATTGGGCGGGGCCACAATGGGGAATCAAAGTTTTACATAGAAATATATAGGAAAAATCTTTGAAAATCTTCTTCTCAAGAACCACTGGGCCAGAAAAGCTGAAACTTATGTGGAAACATTCTGGGGTAGTGTAGATTCTAAATTGTTCAAATCATGACCCCCGGGGATTGGGCGGGGCCACAATGGGGAATCAAAGTTTTACATAGAAATATATAGGAAAAATCTTTGAAAATCTTCTTCTCAAGAACCACTGTGCCAGAAAAGCTGAAACTTATGTGGAAGCATCCTGGGATAGAGTAGATTTTAAATTGTACAAATCATGACCCCCGGGGGTTGGGCGGGGCCACAATGGGGAATCAAAGTTTTACTTAGAAATATATAGGAAACATCTTTGAAAATCTTCTTCTCAAGAACCACTGGGCCAGAAAAGCTGAAACTTATGTGGAACCATCCTGGGGTAGAGTAGATTCTGAATTGTTCAAATCATGACCCCCGGGGATTGGGCGGGGCCACAATGGGGAATCAAAGTTTTACATAGAAATATATAGGAAAAATCTTTGAAAATCTTCTTCTCAAGAACCACTGTGCCAGAAAAGCTGAAACTTATGTGGAAGCATCCTGGGATAGAGTAGATTTTAAATTGTACAAATCATGACCCCCGGGGGTTGGGCGGGGCCACAATGGGGAATCAAAGTTTTACATAGAAATATATAGGAAACATCTTTGAAAATCTTCTTCTCAAGAACCACTGTGCCAGAAAAGCTGAAACTTATGTGGAAGCATCCTGGGGTAGTGTAGATTCTAAATTGTTCAAATCATGACACCTGGGGATTGGGCGGGGCCACAATGGGAAATAAAAGTTTTACATAGAAATATATAGGAAAAATCTTTAAAAATCTTCTTCTCAAGAACCACTGTGCCAGAAAAGCTGAAACTTATGTGGAAGCATCCTGGGATAGAGTAGATTTTAAATTGTACAAATCATGACCCCCGGGGGTTGGGCGGGGCCACAATGGGGAATCAAAGTTTTACATAGAAATATATAGGAAACATCTTTGAAAATCTTCTTCTCAAGAACCACTGTGCCAGAAAAGCTGAAACTTATGTGGAAACATCCTGGGGTAGTGTAGATTCTAAATTGTTCAAATCATGACACCTGGGGATTGGGCGGGGCCACAATGGGGAATCAAAGTTTTACATAGAAATATATAGAAAAAATCTTTGAAAATCTTCTTCTCAAGAACCACTGTGCCAGAAAAGCTGAAACTTATGTGGAAACATCCTGGGGTAGTGTAGATTCTAAATTGTTCAAATCATGACCCCCGGGGATTGGGCGGGGCCACAATGGGGAATCAAAGTTTTACATAGAAATATATAGGAAAAATCTTTGAAAATCTTCTTCTCAAGAACCACTGTGCCAGAAAAGCTGAAACTTATGTGGAAGCATCCTGGGATAGAGTAGATTTTAAATTGTACAAATCATGACCCCCGGGGGTTGGGCGGGGCCACAATGGGGAATCAAAGTTTTACATAGAAATATATAGGAAACATCTTTGAAAATCTTCTTCTCAAGAACCACTGTGCCAGAAAAGCTGAAACTTATGTGGAAACATCCTGGGGTAGTGTAGATTCTAAATTGTTCAAATCATGACACCTGGGGATTGGGCGGGGCCACAATGGGGAATCAAAGTTTTACATAGAAATATATAGGAAAAATCTTTGAAAATCTTCTTCTCAAGAACCACTGGGCCAGAAAAGCTGAAACTTATGTGGAAGCATCCTGGGATAGAGTAGATTTTAAATTGTACAAACCATGACCCCCGGGGGTTGGGCGGGGCCACAATGGGGAATCAAAGTTTTACATAGAAATATATAGGAAACATCTTTGAAAATCTTCTTCTCAAGAACCACTGTGCCAGAAAAGCTGAAACTTATGTGGAAGCATCCTGGGGTAGTGTAGATTCTAAATTGTTCAAATCATGACACCTGGGGATTGGGCGGGGCCACAATGGGGAATCAAATTTTACATAGAAATATATAGAACAAATCTTTTAAAATCTTCTTCTCAAAAAACACTGGGCCACAAAAGCTGAAACTTATATGGAAGCATCCTGGGGTAGTGTAGATTTCAAATTGTCTAAATTATGATCATTGGGGTAGGGTGGGGTCACAATTTGTATTACAAGGGGGAAATCTAGTAAAGGACAGAATTGTCAAAGCTTCTCAGGTGAGCGATGTGGCCCATGGGCCTCTTGTTTACTATTAGATTGACCCTGTGTTTATTTTTTAGGGAATGACTTGAGTACTTTAAAATATAACGAAAAGAAATTAAGGCAAGATGTGTGTGTACCCATATCTTTTTTCTTTCTTTTTGCTTAAAAATAAGGTGAAGGAATGTAGGACAGCGATTACTCCAGGTTTGGGGGGATGCTGTTTGCGGAGAAATTAGGAAAATCAGTAGGGGGGAGCTTGATGTCCACTTGCAGCACAAGCAAAAACTCACTGGAAAAGGTATGTTTTTTTCCTCCCGTACATGTGTGGTATATCTTTATTTTATCATGTCATACATCGTAGCTGCAAGTTTTAGAAATTTTTTATTACCAGAAGAATTAAGGAGCATTAGTATGGAGACAAAAACTGAGGTGCTCATTACTAATGTATTCAAGTCACATTCTTATTGAGTAGTGCAAGTGATACCAGTTGCTAATGTCCCTGGTTTCGTCTATGCTTTATAAAACCCCTGTGGATTAAAAAACTGATTTGAGCCACTCACTAATAAAAGTACAGTATGTGACTTGTACATTGTCTTCATGTGTTGATATTTTATCTAAGTCATAGGTGCAAGCAGAAAAAAAAAATATAGAAAAAAAACAGCCAGTGCTTGATGTCTATCTTTGCAACATAGGCAAAAACAAACTGGAGACGGTTTGTTATTTTTTTTCCTACCATATATGTGTTGTCATTTTTTATTTATCTAAGTCATAGGTGCAAGTTTTGGTAAATTTTTATTACCAGAAGAATTAAGAAGCATTAGTACGGAGACAAAACCTGAGGTGCTCATTGCTGATGCATTCAAGTCACATTCTGAATAAGTAGTAAGTGTAAGTAAGGAGGTACAAAAACTTGAGGTGCAAAAACATTAATACATCAAAATAAAATAATTTTAAATTGCCCATGCTCATTGTTTTGTCACTTTCTTTGCAAAGACAAACCCAGCTTTACCCTGTGGATTAAAAAACTGATTTGAGCCACTCACTAATAAAAGTACAGTATGTTACTTGTACATAGTCTTCGATGTGATAGAAGCAAAAAAAAATATAGAAAAAAAAACATAGGCAAAAACAAACTGGAGAAGGTTTGTTATTTTTTTTTTCTACCATACATGTGTTGTCATTCTTTATTTTATCTAAGTCATAGGTGCAAGTTTTGGTAAATTTCTATTTTCAGAAGAATGTAAGGAGAATTAGTATGGAGACAAAAACTGAGGTGCTCATTGCTGATGTATTCAAGTCACATTCTGAATAAGTAGTAAGTGTAAGTGGTACCAGTTGCTAATATCCCTGGTTTTGTCTATCTTTAAGACAAACCCAGTAGATTAAAAAACTGATTTGAGCCACTCACTGATAAAAGTTCAGAATGTGACTTGTCCATAGTCTTGGATGTGATGGAAGCAAGGAACAACAGTGCGTGATGTCCACTTGCTTGCAACACATTCAAAACACACTGGAGAAGGTATGTTATTTTTTTCCCCATATATGTGTTGTCATTCTTTATTTTATCTAAGTCATACGAGCAAGTTTTGATAAATTTCTATTTTCAGAAGAATATAAGGAGCATTAGTATGGAGACAAAAACTGAGGTGCTAATTGCTGATGTATTCAAATCACATTCTGAATGAGTAGTGCAAGTGGTACCAGTTTCTAATGTCCCTGGTTCCTATTTTTAAGACAAACCCAGTAGATTAAAAAACTGATTTGAGACACTCACTGATAAAAGATTAGAAGGTGACTTGTACATAGTCTTGGATGTGATAGAAGCATGAAACAACAGTGCTTGATGTCCACTTGCAGCACAAGCAAAAACTCACTGGAGAAGGTATGTTTTTTTTTCTCCCGTAGATGTGTAGTATATCTTTATTTTATCTATGTCATACATCGTAGCTGCAAGTTTTAGTAAATTTTTATTACCAGAAGAATTAAGGAGCATTAGTATGGAGACAAAAACTTGAGGTGCAAAAACATTAATACATCAAAATAAAATAATTTTAAATTGCCAACATGCTCATTGCTAATGTATTCAAGTCACTTTCTTAATAAGTAGTGCAAGTAGTACCAGTTGCTAATGTCCCTGGTTTCGTCTATGCTTTAAAAAAAAACCCTGTGGATTAAAAAACTGATTTGAGCCACTCACTAATAAAAGTACAGTATGTTACTTGTACATAGTCTTCGATGTGATAGAAGCAAAAAAAAAAATATAGAAAAAAAAAACATAGGCAAAAACAAACTGGAGAAGGTTTGTTATTTTTTT
>NW_026918300.1:0-115000 GCF_032062105.1 Saccostrea cuccullata
TCCATGACCCCCCAGGCAGGGAGGTGGCTCTGACTGCAGAATGAGCTGAAAGTAGGAGAAAAGCCAGTATTTATACAGTGGATGACGTCACAATGCATAGGTAAGCATATTTTTTGCACACGGCCCTAAACAAACTTGAATCGCTGCCAAGTAATACCTGTGTAGTCAGCATAAAAACGTAGGTCTATCGTATTTTTTGCACAGGGCCCTTACAGATGATGCAACAGGTATAAAAGTAGCTGCCAAAATCGTAGTAGCAGCGTATATAGTAAAATGTAAACACAGTGTAAACACACCCCGTATTTAGGGGGATTATATGTAATGAATTGACCTGGCTATCCCCCAGGGGCTGCACTCAGTTGACCCACCTATCCCCCCAGGAAGTGCACTCAGTTGACCCACCTATCCCCCCAGGAGCTGCACTCAGTTGACCAACCTATCCCCCACAGCCCCAAAAGTGCACTCAGTTGACCCACCCAACCAGGCCCCTTATACTACTCTTGTACGATTTTATTGTTACATGTACTTCAATATTGTTAACAACTTAATATTTAATATGCATCAGGTTTCACTTGCAGGAATACACAAAAATTCACAGTAAATTTTCAGTGTTTGTTTTGTTAGATAAGGTCAAAGATCAAGGTCAACAGTGCTTTTGTTTTACCAAATATAACACTATAATAAAGACAAATTTCCTGTATACAGGTATAGCAAATAATTCAGAATATGACTTGGGAAGCTGTGATTTTTTCTTTTAAATCTTATCTTAATTAGAATCATGATGTATAGTTAAGCAAGTAGAAGTTTTTCAAGCTCACAAAATTTCAAGGTCATTTTAATTTTGGAAGTGAATATAAAATATCAGGAAGCAGTCAAGCATTATAATTTTTTTGTTGTTGTTGAATGTCCTTTGTTATTGAGTGATATTCAAATTTTAATCTGCAATGAAATTAAAAATTAGAAATGTCCTAATTTGTTGATTTTTAAAACTTGGTGTTCATTCATTTTGAGTTTGTTGCCATGACAACATGTATGTCAAGAAAATGGCTCTGATATTCCTTTTTTTTAGTTTGACCCTTGAAATTGTGACCTCAAAATCTAGAGGGGTCCTCTACTTTTCAAAAAACCAGTATACTAAATTTGATGTCTGTGAAGCAATGGGTCCTCAAGATTCTGAATGGTTAAAATCTACATTCTGGTATATCTAGAGAATTGTAACACTTGACCTTTGACCTTGCGAACTTCAAACTAAAAGGGGCCATCTACTTATTTGTAGGTACCAGTGTATTATGTTAATTATCTATCGAGCAAATTTATATTTTTCTAATATAAAAGAGAATACACTTGGTCTATTGACTGACAAACAAGTGCTAAGCAGTATGTCAATATCACCCTTTTCAAAGACAATGTAAAATGATACAATTCAGGTAACCCCCCCCCCCCCAATTAACCCCATTTAACCCCTAGGAAATAATTAAATTGATTAAGAACAAGAATGTCCAACATACTGGTATTTTTCAACAGCAAAATTTAAATTTTTGAAAATATTTAACTAAGCAAAAACTCCTTGCTGAAGTTCAAGGATGAGATAATTTGAAAATTGAAAAAGAAGTCCAACTTTAAGTAAAAAGCACAGCCAAAAATCTGAATGTCCAAAGACAGATTTTTTATATAATGTAGAAAGACGTGTTGTGTAATAATTGGTATATGATTGAGTTGATTCTAAGCGTCACTTTCTGAGTTACAGGTTTTTGAAAAGTGAGTATTTTCACCAGTTTTTAAAAATCAGGAAATACGCCAGATTTGTGACCTTTTTGCACTTAAACGGGGGCACAGTTTGTGATTATGAAAAAATTTCCGAAACAAGTGTATCTTGTTACTTTCAACCATATATGTATATTTTATATCGGTATTAAATAAAATGCTGAATTTTTTAATATAAAATCCTATAAAATTCCTGTTTTCAACCTGTGTAAGGACCAAGAATTCTATTTTTAGTAACAATGTCGATTTACCCCCTTAAGTAAGACCACACTGAAAAAAAATTTTGTGGCAAAATATTTCATATTATAGAAGTAATTTACACACAAAACATGAAGTTGATCAGAGAACCTTGCTCCCATAACCTTTTGCATGGTTTTCTCGTAGACATGCTCATAAAACTAGTTCTAGGCACAGTAAATATAAAATATCTCAAACTTGGCCTCATTCAGTTTAAGTTTATAAATCTGGATTGTAATAAGTATAACAATGTAGAATTCAATATATGCGTTAGTACAATCTAGAAGAATATGTCCATAGGACATGAATTCTCCATCCAGGTTTTATTAATAATGCAACTTGAAATCAACCTTGCTTCTTTTCAAGATTAGGGTGAATGGGGAAAAGTAAGGTCAAGATCATACTGTAAGTTTAGTTTATAAAATTATGACAAAGTTGAATACCTCTCACCATTTTGTATTAGTGCGTGAAGTTTTATAAAAATATCTTTCACATTTTCTTCGAAGAAAGAGTTTCACACATAACAAATTGTTACTTTATGTCAAATGGAAGGGAAGGTGAAGGTAAGAAATATAGACAGTTAACAAATTATCATCAATATATATATGTATGTGTGTTAAGATTAAGTATCATGAATGATTGTATGTTGTTTAACGTCTCTCTCGAGAATTTTTCACTCATATGGAGACACCACCACTTGCCGGTGGAAAGCTGCAAATTTTGTCCCATACTCGGCACCTACAGCCACTGAGCATTGAGAGGTCTTTTCGTGTCAAGCACCTACTGCTACATTTGACCTCGATTTATACGGTCTCATCTGAAGGACAGATCTCCACGTCCAAAATTGGGATTTGAACCTGCGACATAAAGACCAACTCCTTACTTAGCGGTCTTGAGTAGATGCTTTCATCACTGTGCTACGCGAGCAACAGAAATATCTCAATGCAACATTTAAGGATAATAATGTCAAGATCATAGAAAAGTAAAAATCTAGAAATGTTGATGCCGTTGAATAGCTTTTTCATTAATTATTTTTCAAACATATGAAAGTTTAAATAATAAGGTACATATATGTCCTGACCATATTCCTGGCAGACACCATTATATTTCTTACTTTAAAAAACTTAAATGAGTTATAATTTATTAAGGCAGTCAATTTTTATAGGGGAATTAATATGAATGACACATATGAATTAATAGGATAATTCTGCAATATAAAACTAAGGTAAGATTTAATATCTGACAATCCCTCACTAAGAAAAGATCATGAAAAAAATTGTATTGGAAATATCATAAAATGCACTGTAAATGAAATGCAATGTGTTGAAAATAAATTTTAAACTACCTCGAACATTACAGGAATTTTAGAAAAATATAACTCATTTAATTTCGGGGGGGGGGGGGGGGGGGGGGAGGGGGGTTGAACATTGAAAAATATATTCTCAAAATGGCAGATTGTTTTCCTTCCTTCATTCCCTTTGTTAACTAAAACTTTAAGAAAAAAATCATAACATACAAAATGATCCAAACTTTTATTATACAAAGACAACTTTAATGTCAGTAAAATGCGTGTGAAACAAATTAAAGGAAAACTCGACGGGAAAAAAGCAAACTACATGTAATGATGTTAGGGACTATTTTCTCATTAACACATGTAAATATCACTTGTATTAAAACGAGAGGTAAAAAAAAAGGTCATAACTGGATGCAAAGAAGTCAACTAGTTACTGCGCTGCACTTCGACTTTGATTAAGATATGTAGACTTAACTTAATGGACTATTTTCTCCACAAACTTTATATTAACATGTTATATTAAAAGAAAGAACAAAAATAATTCGAAGCAAAAATAACAGTTATTGTTCAGCATTTGGATTCTGATGAAGACCTTTAGACTTTATGTCCCCATTATCATCACTCTGTCAAGTTTGGACGAAGGCTGCTGAAGATGAACTGCAGATTGGTGAAGAAGATCGACATTTCTGAGATCTCTTCAAATGAGAAGTCTTATTCATAGGATTCTAATCTCAGCTAAAGACACTGAATTTCAGAATCTTTAGATTCAGCGGTCTCCAATATTTTTTTTTTTCAATTTTCCTCAGACATCTTTGCATGTAAGCATTTCTCTTCTTTTAATTCTTGATGCAGCTCTGAGATTTTGAACTGAATTTGTCCCTCATGGGACTTTAATTTGCTTCGAATTCTCTCAACTGCTCTTGTGCACTTCCTTTGTCATTTTTTTTTAATGTCAAATATTATCGCTTTAAGTTCACTGTCTATAGATTCATCAACTTTATTTTTTTTTATACATCTGGGGAGGCCATTTTGTCTTCACATTTTGTATTGAACTATATTTTGTACATACAAGGAATTTCAATCCTTGTATCAACTCAGTTTGATCAATTGATTTAAATACATTGTATTCCTATCCAACAGAAACCTGCAGTCCACTCCAGTTTCACCGGTAGGGGACTAATAAAATCACAAAATGCATGGATAACAACAAGTAAGTAAACACGACTGCTTACCAGGTCCAGTACAATCAGTACATTTAGCTACATAGCTAGAATTACCTACCGTAGCTTGTTTAAGGTACGGTCTTGCGAGAATAAAAAAAGTTCACACAAAAAATAAGTTCACCTTGATTAATGGATATATTGCAGATAATTGGTAAATTAAACATTCTTAAGTCAACAATGTTCAGTCTTCGGTTTGGTAATGCAACTTAATTATATGATGTCATGTGAGGTCATAGTCTAGACGCACCAAATGTCAAGTGCAGTTTGACGAGCCCAATCTAAATTAAAAGTGTGTAAGTATACCAGTTGCACCATTAACATATTATTTAAACTAGGGAGGTTTTAAAAAAGCAATCCAAAACAGGGTGGTTTTAACATTGCAGCGTTTGAGCACTTATATTTAAGCAAAAGATGTTTTTTATTGTTAGAGTAACTGTCTAGATTTACCATATTGTGTGCAGTCACACTGCAGTGAGGTGTGGATAGGTACATTGTATGATTACTACACATTGTGTTGAATAATTACCAATCCATTATCATGTTCAACAGAATTCAAGAAGCAACTGGTCACAAATTAATGGAGTTTATCAAATATTATATGGATAAACCTGGTTATTTCGTGCAGCTTAGTTTTTTACATATGCTAAGATCGATAACTCCTAGTCATTACGTTCATAATTCATCGGGTTCGGTGCTCAAAAATATTTGTTGAATGCGCATGTCTTCTAGAATATTCCTTTTTATTCCGTAATTTGAGTGAAGCAGACGCACAAAATTTTTAAACCTACCCTCCCTCCCCCTAAGTCGATTTTCTATTTCCCTTTAGCATCTATGTCATGTTTTATTGCAATGTAAATTTTCTTTTTGGTGTTTTTCTCGTTTTCGTTTAATTTCTCGTTTCAGCGTCACGGCATGGATCAAATGCTGAATAGGATCCACCGGCTTATTGATGTGCTTGGCAGACCTTTCAAAGTTCCAGTTGTGTGTGGTGTTTTTAACTTTGTTAAGCATAATTTTGCAAAGAATGCTGTCTCCGGGGGGTGCTGTTTTTTCCAAGCTCCTTGGATCAAGATGGTATTTCTCTTGCTTATGATTATCCATATTCATTTACCTATGCTGCCATACAATCATCATCGGCGCATTCATTGTATTATATCTAATATTTTATTAAATGGCCATGACAAGCACGCCAAAACAATTATTGACTTGTTTTATTGACTATTTTTAGACATCCTTAACCTTTTACAGGTTTAATCTGATCATGTTTGTTTCTGTTGTTGTCCATGTCCAATGTCACGAAATAACTGTTGTACATAGCACCCAAACTTTCATCTCTTTGAGTGCAATTGCGCAGAAAAAGACATAATAAAAAGTGATTTTCTAATGAATTGTTTTCACATGAGAAAGAATAAATAAAGTTGAAAACCATCACTGCATCAAAGTGTGATTATCTGCAGATACTGAGAAAAATGATAATTCCAGAAATAAGATTGATTTGATTATAAAAAAAGAGGAATGTTTAAAACTTATAATTACTCTAGTACTTTCGGTCAAATGTAACAAAATTCAAACTTGAACTGTAGTTTATCACTATAAAGGAACACAGCAAAATTCAAATCAATTCAGAAACGCATAAAGAAAAGAAAGTGTGGAAAACCAAGTGGGATAGACTGACAGACGGACGCAGAGGAAACCTATAGACTCGTGTGGTTTCACCGGTAGGGGACTAATAAAAGTAAACAAAAGTTACATGTGCGCAAAAACATGATAAT
This sequence comes from Saccostrea cuccullata, assembly GCF_032062105.1. Taxonomy (NCBI): domain Eukaryota; kingdom Metazoa; phylum Mollusca; class Bivalvia; order Ostreida; family Ostreidae; genus Saccostrea; species Saccostrea cuccullata. The sequence continues at coordinate 6,291 of NW_026918300.1, forward strand.
GGAAAAATGAAGATGTAAATGTATTTACAGAAAATGTTGAAAGTGTAACATAATAACACTTTAGCTAGAAGCATGGGAAAGACTCCGCCTTGACGTGAAGTAACTATCGGTTGTTTAGCTTTATTTTTAGAGGTGGAAAATTATTGTCACTAATAATAGAATCGTCAAGCGCTTCGTGGACTCAGATGATAACAGATAAGAACTGCGAACAAAAGTATTGTTCTCCCGACTACCTCCAAGTCAATTTTCAAAAGTTTTAATATTTTTTATAGCTAATTATATGGATTTTCATAAAACATTACTTATTTGGGAAACAAAGAGAGATAACTTTAAACTTTTGGTAAACCTTGTATTGTTCACTATAGAAATCAACGGAAAACGGAAAATATTTTTAAAACTTCTTTCCCACCCCGTGTCACAAAAAATTCCTTTTTACAGGTAATACGGAATGTTCTTTCAAAAATCCATACCAAAGCTCTTTGTGTGACACGGGGGGGGGGGATATGTTTATTGACAAAAAACGAGAAAAAAATGCTTATTTTCCACAAATTTCAAAGCGATTTACAACTGAAGCATCATATTTTATTGATATATTTAAGTTTGCTTATAACATAAGAAAAGATATAATGAACATTTAATCATATCCAAGACTATTTCAAGATTTGGTGATGCTTGAAACTCTCGATTTCAATGGAAAATATCGTCTACCCCCCTTTTTCAAGAGCTGGATTTATGGATAATTTACCATTCAGCGCTGGTATTAGGGAATTCATCAATTGCCATTGAAATGTTCTTTGTATAAAACAAAGATTTTATGGCCAAATTGCTATTTATATTGAATTAAATGGTTCCAAAATTTAGACGGGAATCGAGCGTTAGCGTGCGTTTTTCTTTAAGAGAAAGAATAAACACGAAATATGTCTCTATTAGCAAAGGGATGGAAGGTTTTGGCTCATAAAGTACTTTGGTATACTCACAGGTGAGTTGAGCTTCTGTAAGGCGTAGACGCTTCCTGGTGAGACGTAGCTACGATTGACAAATCAAGGCCCAATTTAGACAGCTCCTCGCGTAGTATTGTCAGATTTTCTTGTTTAGAAGTTTAAGCTTTATCCGGCCGCCAATTGCCCGGTTACTGTCTATCTTCTCTTGCATGGGTCTCCCGGAAGTGGTATACAGTTTTGATCTCGGGCTCGTGAGCGCTTCATTTATGAATATTTTTCCCACATTGCTAGGATTGTTTTTAAACGGCTTTAAAGTTCTTTTTGTTTCTGTAGACCGAATTCGGTAGCTAATGAAATCTCTAGAGCTTCTATTTCTTCTTTATAAGGACCAACTGCATGGGTCCTACCAATCTTTGAATTGTTATATTTGATATCCGTTCCTTTGAAAATTGGTTTGTTTATTACATTAAGAACACATCTGATAATTTGAGTCCAAACTTGTTTAAAATCCTTATTAATGAACTACCAGATATGTTTAACAGTGAAGATGATCAAGTATATTTGAATAATGAACCTCTTAGTTGTCTTCTCTATGCTGATGATCTTGTTTTATTATCATCTTCTCCAAAAGGCCTACAGAATTGTTTGAACAAGCTGGCCACTTTTTGTGATAAATATTGTCTTACTGTAAATTTGAGAAAAAAAACAAAAGTTGTAATCTTTTACAAAAATGCACGACTCACAAATTTACATTTTATATATAAAGGTCATGAAATTGAGTGTACATTGTCATATAAGTATCTAGGGGTTTTATTCAATGCATCTGGTTCATTTGCTCAATGTCAGTATGATTTCTATAAGCGTGGTTTGAAAGCTTTCTTTAAATTGGTAAAATGTTTTGGTAATACCAAACCAAATGCAAATATCTTGTTACATCTTTTTGATCATACTGTAAAACCTGTTGTTTTATATGGAAGTGAGATCTGGGGCACTATAAACAAAGAATCTGCAGTTGTTAAAAGGACAAATTATGAAATAGAAAATTCCTTTAAAAGGTTATTTAGTGATAAACTACATATCAAAGCTCTAAAATATATTTGTGGGGTTCACAAGAAAGCTTCTAACCATGCTGTTATGGGTGAATTAGGCAGACATCTGTAATGTTATTGTAATACGAATATGTAAATGTACGAACTGAATGATGTACGAGTTACTTTTATGTGTGTCGTTGAATAAACGTTTCCTGTTTTGTACACACGTGTTGTCAGTTGTGAATCCGCATATCCAGCCAGGGAACCCACATTATAAGACTAATACAAAACGATACATGGTGTCAGAAGTGGCGGATAGTTCCACCTTCACAAGTAAGACACGGCTATCATGGAATTATGCGGCATTCCCCCACCGACCATGGACTGGTCTAGTTCGAATTTGCCCGAAGCCTGGAAAAAGTTTGAACAACATGTGAAGCTGATTTTCGCAGGCCCATTGAAAGAAAAGAATGAAGAAGAACAAGTCTCATACCTTCTATTGTGGATTGGCGAGAAAGGTCGTGATATTTATAACACTTTTCCAGCATTTTCGAACGACGACATGAAGAAACTACAACCACACTATGATAGATTTCTCAGGTACGTTCAACCCAAGTTAAACCCAATCTCCGCCAGATACAAGTCTAACAATGGAGTACAGGGAACAAACACGTTTGATCAGTTTGTAACAAAACTGAAACTATTAGCAAGAGACTGCAATTTTAAAGATGCGGAGGAAATGATTAGAGACAGGGTTGTGTTTGGGATACAATCGGAAAAAATCCGGGAAAAACTTATTAACGTTGGCGAGACACTTACCCTGGATAAGGCTGTACAGATAGCTCAGGCATACGAGTACTCTCAGGAACAGCTCAAACTCATGGGACAGCAATCGGTACACGTACAAGCATTGTCCAAGTCTACCCCCCATGCACACTCACCTGCAGAGAGGAGCGGAAGGAGACCACCCCACCAGACGAAGACGCGATGCACTCCGCCAAAGACTCCGACAAAGTTTCCGTCTACCCCGAAGACGAAGCCATGCGGAAAGTGCGGAAAGCGACATGGAACTCAGGATACTTGTCCGGCACAAGGTCAGAGGTGCAACAACTGCCACAAGTGGAACCACTTCGCCAGTGTGTGTCGTTCGCGATCCGTAAATGACATTAACCATGTGAACTCGAGTGACTGTCTGCAGAAGCCCAGTGAAATGAACAATGTTAATCGTGAAAGTGACAATACACAGAGATCTGTTGACATTAATCATGATACATGTAATGTGTTTGGCAATTTTGTTCATGAGTCAGATTCAGATTTTAATATTGACAATGTTGATAGCAATGTTGAGCATGATCAAGCATTTATTAACATTAAGCTAGGCCCAAACCACAAAGAGGTTAGGTTCAAAGTAGATACAGGGTCTCAAGTCAATATTTTGCCCGAATCTTTGTACATTGATTTAGCCCCCTATCACACATTAGGCAAATCTAAGATCAAGCTATTTGCTTATAATGGCCACTCTGTACACCCCATAGGCTATTCTGTTATTCAAAGCAACCTTAAGGGTAAAGATTATAGCATTGAGTATCAGGTCGTACAGACACATTCGCACCCAATTCTAGGTTTACGAGCATGCTTAGATTTAGGCATAGTTCACCTCACTTACTCTATTGATAAGGTTATGCCCTTCAGTAAGAGTCATGTACTTAGTCAGTACTCAGATGTATTTCACGGCATAGGTCTGTTTGCAGGAGAATGTACTTTTCAGGTTGATCCAAATGTTAGACCGGTTGTCAACCCCCCGCGAAAGGTGCCTGTAGCCCTACGCGACAAGCTAAAAGTAGAGTTAGAAAGAATGGAGTCAGCGCAAATCATCACTAAGGTAACAGAACCAACAGAATGGGTGAACTCATTAGTCGTTACTACAAAGCCAGCATCAGGAAAGCTTAGAGTATGTTTGGATCCCATGGAACTCAACAAAGCCATTATGAGACCACACTACCCTATGAGGACCTTGGATGATATCCTTCCTCAAGTCTCAGGTGCCAAGTACTTTTCCAAGCTAGATGCCAGCTCTGGTTACTGGACTGTTGGACTTTCACGTGAATCGTCACTGCTCACTACATTCAATACTCCATTCGGGAGATATCGCTACCTGCGTTTACCATTTGGCTTGAAGAACTCACAAGACATCTTCCAGCAGAAGATAGACCAATGCTTCGAAGGAATGTCCGGAGTTGCTGCCATTGTTGATGACATATTGGTTTACGGCAGGACCCCACAGGAGCACAATGACAACCTCATCAAGGTGTTAGATAAATGCAGGAGTGTGGGCATCAAGATGAACAAGGAGAAGTTACAAGTGGGAGTTCAGGAAGTTGAATATTTTGGCCACATCCTCTCAGCAGATGGATTGAAGCCAGATCCCTCTAAGGTAGCTGCTATCAGGGATATGGAGCCCCCTTCTAATAAGTCAGAGCTTCAGACTATCATGGGTATGATCACTTACCTTTCAAAGTTCGCACCAAATCTTGCTAACATCACCAGCCCGTTACGTCAGCTGCTGCTGAAAGACACGGAATTTATATAGGATACACCACTGGCCCAGGCATTCCAGAAGGTCAAAGACCTAATAACCAGAACACCTGGACCTCTGCTTACATACCTTGACTCGGGAAAACCAGTGGTGTTGGAGACTGACGCATCTCAGTTTGGGCTCGGAGCAGCACTTTTGCAGGATGGCAAACCAGTTGCATTTGCTTTGAAGTCACTAACCCCAGCAGAAATCAAGTACGCCCAGATAGAAAAAGAGATGTTGTCTCCTATTTGGCTGCAAGAAATTTCACCAGTACCTATATGGTAGGGAAGTCCAGGTCCATACAGACCACAAACCCCTAGTTGCCATTCACGCAAAGCCACTCGCACAGGCTCCAGCAAGGCTACAAAGGATGCTTTTGCAACTGCAGGCTTATGATCTGAAGTTGACGCACATCCCAGGCAAGGACATACCTATTGCTGATACACTTTCACGCAAGTTTTTGCCAGATACTTACCCACAGCTAACAGCAGGCATGGACTTACATGTGCACACAGTTATGTCCAGTACAAGGATGAGTGATAGAAGATTAGAGGAAGTCAGATTAGCAACCCAAGCTGATCCACAGATGAAGATACTTATGAACATTATACATGATGGTTGGCCCGATAAACGCAAGAAATGTCCATCCCAAGCACTAGAGTATTGGAACCACAGGGATGAGTTGACAGAGATAGATGGCATTATATTTAAGGGTCACAAGATAATCATACCAAGAGATTTAAGACGCCAGATGATGGAAGCTGTACATATAGGTCACATGGGTGTGGAAAAATGCTTAAGGAGAGCTAGAGACATTATATTTTGGCCCAGGATGTCAACAGACATCACAAACATGGTTCTGGAATGTGGAGTTTGCTTAGAGAGAAGAAACTCGAACCCCAAGGAGCCACTGATCAGTCATGATATTCCAGACAATCTTAATGAGAGACCATAGCTACAGATTTGTTCACATGGAACAACCAGGAGTACCTGTTAGTAGTTGATTACTACAGTAGATACTTTGAAGTAGAGAAACTACACAAGACAACCAGTCAAGCTGTTATAGAGAAGATGAAGAAGATGTTTAGTAGGCTTGGTATTCCACGAAAAGTCGTATCGGATAATGGTCCACAATACGCAAGCCAAGATTTCTCCACATTTGCTCAGGATTATGACTTTAACCATGTCACTTCCAGTCCAAAGTATCCACAGTCCAATGGACTAGCGGAAAAGACAGTACAGATTGCCAAAAGAATTTTGGACAAGAGCAAGGCAGATGGGAAAGATTATAACCTAGGACTACTAGAGTACAGGACAACACCTTTGAGCTTAGGCTACTCGCCCGCCCAACTATTGATGAGTCGCAAGTTGAGGTCCATACTTCCAGTAGTTCCAGATGAGCTGAAACCAAAGGTGCCAGTCAGAGTTAAGGAATTGATGGTAGCAGAGAGAGAGAAACAGAAAGGATACTATGATCGCAGTGCTAAGCCTTTACCACCGCTTTCAGTAGGAGACAGTATAAGGTACCAAGAAGGGAAACTATGGAAACAAGGAATAGTCACCAAAGAAGAAGGAGACAGATCGTACACAGTTAAAAGCACTGAGGGAGCAGTATACCGGAGAAACAGACGACACCTGATCAAGTCAAAAGAAAAGTTCGAGCCTGATGTATCAGATTCCAATATCGTCAATTTCGCAGAACCTTCTACATGTACCTCACCTCCCATTCCAACTACGGCAACTAGTCTTCCCAGTACTGTTGAACCAATCTCCGAACCAGCTACTGAGGCTAAGCATGACCCCCCTGCTACATGTAACCCCTCCCCTTACATAACTCGTTATGGTAGGATTGTTAGGCCCAAAATAATTGTGTCTATGTAGATATTTAAGTAGGAGAATGGTCTTGTTAGGTCAAACATGTGTTTTCAGATTTTTGTATTTTTTTTCTTTTTTCTGCATACATGTTATTCACTCAAAAGAAGGGAGATATAATGTTATTGTAATACGAATATGTAAATGTACGAACTGAATGATGTACGAGTTACTTTTATGTGTGTCGTTGAATAAACGTTTCCTGTTTTGTACACACGTGTTGTCAGTTGTGAATCCGCATATCCAGTCAGGGAACCCACATTATAAGACTAATACAAAACAATACAACATCCATTGTATATTGAAATCTTGTATAATTGTACCAAATATTTGCAACATATTTATAAATCAGATAGTACTTTACGAGCAAGTGCACTGCAAGAAAATATAATATTGAATAATACTAGAAAGAGCTGTTGGTTGAGTAGTATTCATTTTATGCTGGAACAATTAATTAGGAATATCCTGTGACAACATCTTGGCTGAAAACCTTCCATCAATAGTTTATAATGAACTAAATAGAAGATTTACTAATATATGGCAAAATAATTTATCAGAGTGTGTTAGAAATGAAAAAGGCAAACTTCGAACATATGGATTATACAAAACAAGACTAAAAAAAGAAAAATATTTTTCTATGATATCAAAACCAGAAGTTCTTAAATGTTTTACAAACTTCCGTATTAGTTCACATAAGCTTGAAATTGAAACTGGCAGATACAGAAATGTGCCTGCCACGGATCGAAAGTGTAAACTTTGTGCTTCAGACTCTGTAGAAGATGAAATCCATTTTATATTTGAATGTTCAACTTATAAACTATATAGGCAAGTATTCATTAGTCATATAAGTGAAGAAAATAAAAATTTCTCTTCACTTTCAAATAGAAATAAATTTATATGGCTAATGTCAAATGAAAGTAGTGATATAACTAGAGCCGAGCTCGTTGCAAAGCAACGAGTAGGTCTTCCGTCCAGTTTGACCGGAAGTAACTTTAATTAAAAAAAAAAAGAGTAATTAAGTCGAAAAATGGTTTAATTCTCCAAATCTATGTTCATTTTTGCAAAATCAAAGCATTTTTGGCAACTTCCGGTTTGACCGGAAGTACCGTCAACGGACGGAAAATTAAGATTTAAGTTTCCAGTGGCATATGACATCCAAAAACCTGTCAAGAACAACAAAAATATGCAATTTTTGACTACTTCCGGTTTGACCGGAAGTGACGTCCCCGGACGTATTTTGACAACCTCATTAGATAAAGCTTGACATTTTGAACAACTTTGCTTATTTGACGTATTACAAATTCTCAATACTTTTTGAGATAATAAACAAAAACTTTCAAGGGCCCTAGATCCCTAATTTTAGGGGCCAGCCCCTTTTTAATGATATCAGATGAAAGCGCTTGTAATTATGCACAACTTTTATCCAACATGTCTTAACAAAATATTTTTAGTTTTCAAGATAAAAAGGAAAATATCTGTAAAATTTCGCTCTTTTAGGCGTTCTAATTTTTGACCCCTATATAGCGCCATTTTGAATGCAGAAATCGAAAAACAAAAACCGATGTGCACAACTTCAATCCTTCTGTTATCTAAAACAAGTAAAATTTCTGCTCCAGCTTTTGTGGTCTCTGAGCCTTTATCCGGAAACGAAAGCCTATGATTTTTCGTTTAAAGGGGAATAACTCAAAACCGGAAGTGATTTTTTGGAATTTTAGTCATTATTCTGATAGAGTTTATAAACGTCTATAACCTATGAAAATTTGAGCGAAATCTGTTGAGAAATGAGTGAGATATGAGGCCTCAAAGTTGGCGTCTAGGAAGTAGAAGAAAAAAAAAAAGAATAATAATCTTTACAGACAGAATCAGTAGAAGGTCTTCCGTTGGAAACGGAAGACCTTAATAAATAGTTTTGCAGAATATATATTTAAATGTTACAATAAAAGATCCAGTGTTGTCTCAGGATGTTCCTGAAAGTCGAGAATGATATAATATGCAGACAAGGTAGATATCCACTAAAATTTATGCATGATGTGGCATAATATTTTCGTTTGTGTACTTTTATCATATTTTATACATATTCATTGTTGCATATGAATTCAACTATCATTTGGATCTCTTCCTTTCGTTAGCTTTATATTTTATTTATGTTGTATTTTTCTTGAATGCCCTTCGTGGGCCCAAAATTGGAAATAAATGATATTCTATTCATCTGTTAGTGTTTTCCTTTTCTGCCCCCGGAATGCCAGTGAATTTGAGGCAGTTTCTTCGCGAATACTCTCCATGTCATCCATCCCGATTTTGAGCTGGGTGATTTCATTCTCCATTGACACCATGTTGGCCTGTAAACACAATAAAATTTCCTTCTTTATAGTGTCGTGTTTAAAGATGATGTCTGCCGCCTGTTTGCCCTTTTGATCATCCCCAGAGCGTTCAACGTCTTACAAGATCACACTCAGATTTCTTAAAGACGCATCTGGATACTCACAAATAATGTATCCGATAGAAAAGCTGTTACCCAACAAAGTCTTGGTTAAGAAAAAAATGTTAAAAGTCATGGAAACCTGATGGTATTAAAAACTCTTTAATCATAAATCAGAAGTCTCTGTCGAGACTCAAGCTCTACTGGTTTGTACTTATAGCAAAGGAAGAGAAAAGTACTTAAGCAGTTGGGAATTGAAATTTTACAGGAGCAATAAATAGAAAAACGATCCTTGATTACGTCTCTTAATGTTCTTAGTGTAGTCTACTTACACGCCATATTACATTTTAATCAAACTAAAACGGGATTTGGAGTAGCATTTTGAGAGTATTTAACAGGAATTTCTATATATTTAGTTACCAAGGCAATAATGTTCATCCAAATCAAAAACCAATATGCAGAATTGTGAATCTTAGTGTAGTCTACTTGTGTGCCAAGTTATATTAAAAACAGTCCAAAATTGTAGGACAAGTTGCATTTTGAAAGAATTTCACAGAAATTTCTATTTTCAGTAACCACGGCAACTCTGTTCATCAAAATAAAAAAAAAAGATATACCGAATTATATACCTTAGTGTAGTCTACTTGTATGCCAGGTTATATTGAAATCGGACTAAAAATATAAGAGGAGTACGTAGCATTTTGAAAGATTTTCACAGGAATTTCTATTGTTAGTAACAATGCTAACACCGTTCATCGAAATCAAAAACTGATATACAAAATTATGTATCTTAGTGTAGTCTACTTGTATTCCAAGTTATATTGAAATCAGAACAAAACTGTAGGAGGAGTAGCATTTTGCAAGAATTTCACAGGAATTTCTATTTCTAGTAACAATGCTAACACTGTTCATCGAAATCAAAAACTGAAACACAGAATTATGTATTTTAGTGTAGTCTACTTGTGTGCCAAGTTATATTGAAATCATGACGAAAACTGTAGGAGGAGTAGCATTTTGAAAGAATTTTACAGAACTTTCTATTTTTAGTAACCACGGCAACACCGTTCATCGAAATCAAAAAACGTAATACAGAATTATGTATCTTAGTGTAGTCTGCTTGTGTGCCAAGTTATATTGAAAGCAGACCAAAACTGTAAGAGGAGTAGCATTTTGATAGAATTTACAGAAATTTCTATTTTTAGTAACCACTGCAACACCGTTCATCGAAAATAAAAACTGAAATAATTAATTATGTACCTTAGTGTAGTCTACTTATGTGCCAAGTTATATTAAAAACTACGGAAGCGTAATAGTGCCATGCAATTTTTTTTTTAAATTGGTAATTCCAACTTTAAAGTTGGAAATTCCAACTTTCATCTTGATTTTTCCAACTTTAAAGTTGGAAATTCCAACTTTAATCTTGGCTTTTCCAACTTTAAAGTTGGTAATTCCAACTTTAATCTTGGCTTTTCCAACTTTAAAGCTGGTAATTCCAACTTTAAAGTTGGTTTTTCTAACTTTAATCTTGGCTTTTCTACCCGCTTTTCTTAGTTTTTTCTTTTGTTTAAAGTATCACAAACTTAATTAAAGTGAAAATAACACACTGAAATACATTTGTTAGCAATTTATCATTGCAATCTAGGGGTAGGGGTCGAAATAGGGGTGGGGTAAGAAGAGCGGACGGGATTATGAGGAGTTATAATACGGCACCTTTACAATGGAAAATAAAAACTAGCACATTAAAATAAATTGTTGACTTCTTTTTATCTGTGTTTGTTTTATTTTTTTACCTTTACCTTCCTTATGACCTTACATAAAACTTCCAACTTTTACTTAGAAATCCTTATATTCCTTTAAATTTTCTTGTGTAATTCTATTGAGAATAACTTAAATTATGTACACAGTATTCCGTACATGACAGGATTTCAACTTAACCAGTTACAGATATTAGTGATTTATTATGTATTGTATGAAAGAATGAGACATTAAATTAAATACTCAATGTAATCAAATTTTATTTAATCAAATGAAACATTTTCTGCTAAATTATATACAACATAATTATATGTATCAATTCCGTACCGGCGCGGATCCAGGATTTTTTTTCAAAAGGGGGGGGGGGGGCACCCCAGCAAGAAATATGTTGCCAAGCAAAAAATTAATAATAAGTAAATAATAAATTCCTTCCTAAAACGTTAAAAGTCAAAGTTGGATAAGCCAAGATTAAAGTTGGAATTACCAACTTTAAAGTTGGAAAAGCCAAGATTAAAGTTGGAATTTCCAACTTTAAAGTTGGAAAAGCCAAGATTAAAGTTGGAATTACCAACTTTAAAGTTGGAAAAGCCAAGATTAAAGTTGGAATTTCCAAACTTTAAAGTTGGAAAAGCCAAGATTAAAGTTGGAATTACCAACTTTAAAGTTGGAAAAGCCAAGATTAAAGTTGGAATTACCAACTTTAAAGTTGGAAAAGCCAAGATTAAAGTTGGAATTACCAACTTTAAAGTTGAAAAATCCAAAATTAAAGTTGGAATTACCAACTTTAAAGTTGGAAAAGCCAAGATTAAAGTTGGAATTTCCAGCTTAAAAAAAAATATTGCGTGGCACTAATACGCTTCCGTAGAAAACAGGCCAAAATTGTAGGAGGAGTAGCATTTTGAAAGTTTTTCAAAGAAGTTTCTATTTTTAGTAACCACGGCAATACCGTCCATCAAAATCAAAAACCTACATCAAAAACCGTCCATCAAAATCAAAAACATAGTCTACTTGTGTGCCAAGTGTTATTGAAAACAGACCAAAACTGTAGGAGGAATAGCATTTTGAGAAATTGTTTACAGACAGACGGACAGACGCCGGACGCATTACTACCGCATAAGCTCTTCTGGTCTCTGACCATTAGAGCTAATAAAACTATTAAATAGATGGGAAACAAGATGTGTTTGTAAAACACTCATGCCCCCGTAGGATAGCTTATGGCGAGGGTTGAATTCTCAGATGCGTGTAAAACTCCAAAGGTCAAGGTGAAAAGGTCAAAAGGAAGGTCTTGTTACAAGGATAAACCTGTGAAATATGAAAGCCCTAGTTCTTCTAACAGTTCAAAGGTTATGACCAAGGTTAGACTTTTTAAAAGTGGTTCAAACTCTAAGGTCAAGGTCACTAATATTCCTACCAGCTGAAAGGTCTTGTCATAATAAATAAATATACAAGTAAAATTGATGTAAAGCATCAAATCGGCTGCAAACAAAATTTAGCATTTAAAATAAATCCTTTCACATGCAAGGAAAGCAGTCAAGATATTCAAAGGTGAAAAAGTTAAATCATTTTTAGCCGGGCTTATTGCTCAAAGAGCAATTGCCGGCTTATGTGATCCTGTTCAAGGCAGGATGTCGACCCCATAGTCGCCATTTTAAAGTTACGTGCAAAAATATAGTTCTATACTCTCAACCGCTTTTGAGATAATACAAACGCTAAATAAAGCAACAAAAATAAAACGAAGTTTTATCTATATAAATAAACATACGTAGTAATGACTTTGAAGACTTCAGTCCGAAGTCAAAGAACATAGTTCATTAGCGTAAGGATTTTTGATAATCAGTGTTATCGTAGCTCTCTACACATACGAGGAAAAGTAGGAGAGGGAACCAGACTAGTTTGTTTGTTTACACTCAGCTGCATTCTGACAAAATCGGACCGTGGTACTAGGATTGAAAAACTCACTGTCAGTGTCTTATCATTTATATTGATAGTTTTAAAATAATTCATTCTACTCTGTAAATTCATTCTACTCTGTAATTGAGCCCGGCTCTCTGTACTTCTGAGTACGTGGATTATTTTAGAATGTCTTCAAAGCAAAAAAAAAAAACAATTTTAAAGAATTAAATAAATAGATATTTTTACCGCATTTGCTCATAAATAGATTGATCGTATTGTAGTGATAATCGTTGTATTTATGATCGGGATCGGAATACTTTAAATGTCTATTAATAGCATGTAAATAGATTTCACTAGTTACCTCCAGGACCTTACAGTGACCAGACGTTTATACGGCCTGTGGGATCCGGTGACTCAATCTTTGGTGAGTTATCAACTCATTGTAACTCACCTATTGCTTATTTATTCCTTATTTCATTGTATACATTTATGTTTATATACTAACACAACATTGGTGTCAGAAGTGTCAGAATAAAAAACCCCGCATAAAAGATCGTGTATTTTGGCGCCATTTCTAAAATTAAATTCTTTGTCTCCTAAATAAGATCAAGGTACATTGAATAAATAGTGTTAGTATTTTATAAGATCCTCTGTCATTATTTTTGAATATTATCAATTTTTACTTATTTTTCTTAGCCTACAACATGTTTTTTTGCATCTTATACAATTGCATGACTATTTCGGCGGAGTGTCTGATGAGTTAGTCAAATACATCATATAAGATCATTGATAGTAAATAAGTAGGCTAATATAGTGGGTCATAAGATCAAGATCATGACTACCCCTATAGACATAAACACAGCCTCAATTGAAGATCTCATGAGGATAAACAATGTAGGTAAAGTAAGAGCTCAAGCAATTCTAGATGCAAGGTTAAATAAGGGAACCCTTACATTGGAAGACCTTAAGGTAATCCCTAGTATCCCTAGTAACATCTGGGACCCACTTTTCGATCAGGGTAAAATAATTATTCCATCAACTTTAAGAAGTGCTTTGCCCACTCAGATCTCTGGACAATCACAAGACAAAACACAAATTCATACTGAATCAACAGAACATGAACAAACACTCCAATTACAAGAAAGTTTATATCAACAAATTGAACATTTGCAAAGGGAATTAAGAGAGAAAGAATGTCAAATTAAAGAGAGAGAAAATGAGATCATGGAGAGAGAGAAAGAAATAAGAGTAAAAGATCAAATGTTACAAGAGTAAACTGTCCGTCTGGAGAATAGTGAAGAGGAAGTCTCAATGTTGCAGAAAAGTTTGGTGGTGAATAGAGAGAAATATGATGGGATGTTTGAAGAGTTACAGAAGAAAAGGAATTTGAGAGAACAAGAACTGAATGAGCAATATGAGAGATTTGAGGAGCAGAAACAAAAAGTGAGAGCATTAGAAGAGCAAGAGCGAGCTGAGAGGGAAGAAAATTTAAGACCAAAAATGAAGGAGATGGATGAGAGAGAGAGAGAGAGAGATTGTGAAAAGAGAAAAAGAATTGAATCAGATACGAGCAGAATTAGAACATCAACGACTCACATCAAAAATAGAAAAATTTGCCCCACACAGTGTCTATAATCGTAAGAGCGAATTGAATGTAGAAAAATCAGAAGAGAAGAAAATCACAACTTCTAGTCCAGCACCCCCAAAACTTGCTACCTATGATGGGAAATCAGAGTGGAGACCATATTTTACTCAGTTCAATCATATCGCCAAAAAATACAAATGGAACGATTCAGACAAATTAGACAAATTGATAGAATGTTTGAGAGATAAGGCTTTAAAGTTTTTTAGTTCAAGACCGGAAAACGTACAGCAAGACTACAAGCTACTATGTCAAAAATTGAAAGAACGCTTTGACAAGAAAGATCAGCCACACATCATTCGTAGGCAATTGCAGGAAATCAAGCAAAATCCAGAAGAAACGATCGAAGAATTTGCTGAGCGCATAGAAGAACTTGCAGCTGAAGGGTATCCAGAGACCCCTGAATTATTTAAAAGTACGATCACTGTCGATGCCTTTCTACGCGGATGCACAGAAAAAAGGGCTGCACTGGTCACTCTTGACAAAGATCCCCAAACTTTGGACCAGGCAATCACTTATATGAAGAGCTCGATCACCAACCAAAAATTAATAATGGGCCCAAAGAAAGAGACAAAAAGTGTTTCATTTGAGAACAACAAGTCTGATGATAGTTCATCCAAAGAAATACATATTAGAATGGCAAGGAGTCCAACACCACCAAGGCCTTCACTAGAATCAAGGATTTCAACATTAGAAAAAGAGAGCAAGGAAACAACCAGATTGCTAAAAGAAATTCTGAAAGTATTACCAGCACCAGATGAAGAAAGACAATCCAGACCCAGATTTCAGTCACCAAAAAGATCATCAACATCAAGGTATTCATCACCACAAAGAACGTTTAATGCGCCCGGATCAAGATATGCATCGCCAAAAAGATCCCCATCTAATAGTCCTGTAAGATCAGAGAGTGAAAGCGAGTGTTATGTGTGTGGTAAGATAGGACATTTCACTAGAAATTGTTGGAAGTCGAAATCAAGATCACCTTCACCAACACAAAAAGCTGTCAATTTAAACTTTCAAGAGCTGAGGAAATAGGTCATTCCTCAGCTCATACAAACACACAAAGACCTCAACCACACACTAAATTTAAATCAAACATAAAAGAAATCAAACTAGCAAAAGAAAGCTCTATGAAATACCAAACACTCTATCAACCAATAAAAGTTCAAAACATTAGTACAGAAGCTGTTTTAGATACCGCAGCTCAAGTTTCCATCATAAACTGTGAACTGTATGAAAAACTGAATCCAAGTCCTCAACTTACTGACCATGTTTCCTTGAAGGGTATAAGTAACACCAAGGTAGATTCCGTCATATGTCAAAATGTACCCTTATCAATAGGAAATTTTAGCACAAAATGGAATTTTTTAGTGGCTAAGGTGTCAGATCCAATAATTATAGGCCTTGATTTTTTAGAACACAATAAGGCAACTACAAATTTACAGGATTTTTCAGTAACAATAAAAAATTGTAAAATTTAATGTAGAAAATTCAGAAGAGAAGAAAATCACAACTTCTAGTCCAGAAAAGATCACAATCATCAGATAGTGAAGACCCCATTAAAATCAGAAAAATAGGTATTGAAAATCTAAACTTAGATCAGATTAGACAAAAAATACCAAAACATTTAACAGAAATGTTTGAAAAATCAATTCAAAATTTGTCGACAGAGCAAAGCATTCAATTTGCAAAATTCATTATTTCATTTCAAGATGTTTTTGCAAAAAATGATTTTGACATGGGTTTATTCAATGGAGATATTCAACACCGAATTGACACAGGTGATGCTAAACCAATTAGACAAAAACTAAGAAGAACACCCTTAGGTTTTGAGAAAGAAGAAAAAGAGCATTTAGATCAAATGTTAGAAAGGGTATCATAGAACCATCTTCTTCTGACTGGACTTCTTCTCCAGTATTAGAAAAAAAGATGGTAGTTTAAGGTATTGCATAGATTTTAGAGCATTGAACAAGGTTACAACTAAAGATGCTTTCCCTTTACCAAACATCACTGACTGTATTGAATCATTAAAGGGGAGTAATTTTTTGAGTACTCTTGACATGCAAGCCGCATACTGGAATATCTCTGTACATAAAGATGACAAACATAAGACTGCTTTCATAACAAAATATGGTTTGTTTGAACATAATCGACTACCATTTGGTCTATGTAACAGCCCTGCTACATTCAGTAGAGTAATCCAGTTAGTACTTCAGGGTTGAACATGGACAGAGTGTTTAGCATACTTAGACGACGTATTGGTTCTAGGTTTTGACTCTGAAGATCATCTCAAAAAGTTAGAGCATGTACTTTCAAGATTTCAGCAATACAATCTCAAGCTTAAACCAAAGAAATGCCAATTTTTTCAAAGAGAAGTGAAATTCTTAGGGAAGATTGTGAATGGAAAAGGGATTATGATAACTCCTGAAAATATAAAAACAATAAAAAATTGGCCAATTCCAACAAATATTAAAGAATTAGAATCATTTCTTGGTTTTGCAAATTATCATAGAGAGCATATTGACCATTTTCTGACATCGTTGAACCATTACACCATTTAGTTAGTAAACATTCAGAGTTCAATTGGCTAGATAAACATCAAGAAGCATTTGACAAATTGAAAGAAGCTATGCTAAAAGCAACAATATTAAACCACCCAGATCCCGAAGAGACTTTCATATTAGATACTGATGCTTCAGATAAGAGTATAGGAGCAGAATTAAGTCAAATTCAAGATGGCATAGAAAAAACGATTTCCTTTGCTAGTAAAGTTTTAACACCACAACAACGCAAATATTGTACAACTAGGAAAGAATTATTATCTATTGTTGTTTTCACCAGACAATTCAGACATTTTTTATTAGGAAGACCTTTTGTTATTAGAACAGATCATAACAGTCTTATTTGGTTGATGAATTTCAAGAATATCCAAGGTCAGTTAGCTAGGTGGTTAGAAGAATTAGCGCAATACAATATGGTCATTCAACATAGATCTGGTAAACATCATCAAAATGCAGATGCATTGTCAAGAATTCCTGACCCATTACCATCATGTAATAATTAGAACAAATATTTCACTCGATTCTCTCCCTTGTGGAGGTTGTCCTTTCTGTACTAGAGCTAGAAAACAATGGGAAACTTTTGAAGAAGACATAGATTATGTAGTTCCCATATCAATAAGATCCACAAGAACTAGATCAGATTTAGATCAATATAAAAGCATAGAATTAGACAATGATATTATCAAAAATGCACAAGAAGAAGATTCAGACCTTTTTCAAATTAAGTTGTGGTTAACAAACAAATATGAACCATCTATTCAGGAACTTCAATTATCCAGTAAGACTGTAAGACATTTTTGGCTATGTAAATCACAGCTACAAATAAAAAATGGTATTTTGTACTATTTGTGGGAAGACCCTTTAATACCGAGGTTACTTTATGTAGTTCCAAAGAGTCTGATACAAAATGTACTGGAATTATGTCATGATATTCCACTTTCGGGACATTTAGGGCAAACAAATACGCTAGAGAAACTGAGAAAATGTGCTATATGGTATAATATGCGTACTGACTGTAAGGAATATGTAAGATCATGTGAAGTTTGCAATAAAAATAAAAAACCAGATGTCAAAGCTAGAGGTCAATTAGGGCAGTATCATTCTGGCATTCCAATGGAAAGAGTCCATATGGATATTTTAGGCCCCTTACCTGAAACAAAATTAGGGAACAAATACATTCTCATGATCATAGATCAGTTTACTAAATGGGTTGAATGTTTCCCTTTACCAAATCAAAAGGCTGAGCTCATAGCTAAAACATTGGTTGATAACTTCATTTGTAGACTAGGTTGCCCATTAGAACTGCACACTGACCAAGGTAAAAATATGGATGGTAATATCTTGCGAAATATCTGTGATCTTTTACAAATTGCTAAGACGAGAACTACCCCATATCATCCAGCTTCAAATGGTCAGATAGAAAGATATAATCGAACAATTTTACAAGGTTTAAGGTGCTACATAAAAAACAGACAAGATACCTGGGACTCGTATTTACAACAGCTTGCAGGAGCAATTCGAGCTACAAAGAACAGACAAACAGGGTTTACACCAAATCAAATGATGTTAGGGAGAGATGTTTTACAACCATTAGACATATTTCTTGGTACAACAATCAATACAAAAGAAACAGATGCAAATGAATTTGTTTCAAAATTAAGATCAAATTTGGAACTTATCCATAAAGAAGCAAGAGATAATCTCAAATGTTCACAACAAAGACAAAAGAGAGATTATGATTGAAATCTTTTCAAAGTACATATCAGATAGGGGATGTTGTATATAAATTAAATTCAGCCACAACTGTTGGCCAAAGTCCAAAATTAAAATCCCCTTGGAAAGGCCCTTACATCATTTCAGAAGTTAAATCCCCTGTTCTGTATAAAATAAAAAACAGAAAGAGAGAGGAAGTTATTCATCATGACAGAATTAAGCTTTGTCAAGATCGAAACCATCCTGTATGGTTATCTCGGTTAAGAAATCAAATTCTTAAGAAAGATTATGTTGAGTTTAACTCTGTTCAAGAAACAGATTTTGACAATGTGTTCCACCTTTCAGAACTATTTAATGGAAAAGAAAATGATTTTTATGATGATAGTGAAGATTTATCTGGAAATCAACAGATAGTGGAGTCGGATACTCTGATACCATTGTCTTGTGATGTCTCAGATAATTCTAAAAAGAAGCCAGAGAGAAATAGGAGAAAACCAAGATATTTTGCTGATTATGATCTTGATGATTAATTTGCCAACATATTGTTTATTGTAATATATATATTTTATGACATACAATTCAACTGATTCGCCCTAGATATTTTATATATAATATGGTATTGAATAAGTACACTTATTCTAAAAAAAAAATGTACATATATGTACTTGTATGTATAAATACTCGGAATTGTGAGTATCGGGATAAACTTATGATATATTTAGTGTTTTGTTTAGTTAAAATGGAAGAAGAAAAGGACTTCGTTCCTGATTACGAGTATGATCAACTACTCAGTCCTTCATCTAAAGTGCCTGGGTCTACTACTAGTAAAAGAGGGAAACCATGCCCAATTTGTACTGCAAAATTCACACATGTTAAGCGTCATGTTATAAAGACCATTTGCCATGGTATGCGTATCCCTCCACATGCTGCCCGACATGCAAAATTAACTTTGGGCAGAAACACTTTTTAGATATGCATGTGGAAAATCAGCATAACAATAATATCCCTGTACAGTTTGATCATTTCTGGATTGATTTTATGTATTACCTGTTCTTACAGATTATTCAAGCTTTGAAATTAGAAACTTTTGAGAACCTAATTAAATTTATTAACAGCAATGAACAGTTCAGCTGTTGCCAGGGATCTGTTTTTCAAGAGGATCATCTTGTTCATTGTGAAAAATTTTTAAAAGACAAGTTTCCAGGATTAACAGTTTCAAAAATACAGCTCAACAAACTTTTTAAGCTCACATCGTTTTTCGCACAAATTAAGGTCACATTGTTATAATGTAAAATTTTGTATTGAGACATCAAAATACATTTTAAAAGCATTTGTTTACATTATTTTAGTTTTATTTCATTTACCAAAACATGGTTCATACAAATCAATTGCTAGAACTTTGATATATTCTTAGCTGAAAAATAACAACTATTTCCATTTGATTTTTTGTGGTTTTTTGCCAATTGCAGCTGTCTTTTTGTCCGTTCTTTTGAAAGCAGTAGCTCTTCGCAGAAACATAGATACGGGCACAGTACAACTACTGTAACTTGTATTTTCTGTATTTTCTGCCTCTTTAGCACAGGGTGATAATAGTATTTTTCATCTGTTTTACTGCTTTGCATGTTAATAAGATGGCATTTTTCAGAGTCACCTTCTAAAATCTAGAATCATGAAAGATTCACCCCACACCAAAATTTTAACGTTTCAAACTGTAAATGCATAAGAATTTTCCTTTTCATAGAAAAAAATTACTATTTAAAAAAATAAACAATACTTCATTACCCTACCCTGAAGTATGGTTTCTCTCTGCAATGTTATCCCTTTTCGGTACTACTTTTCGACAAAACCCAGATGAGTATGGTAAATGAGCAAAGAATTTTAAAAAATACTCACCTTTAAGAAGAAAGTTTAAAATTTTCAACTATATTGTATCAAAGAAAGCACGTTTTATATCAACCTGTAATAGAGGCCTATAGTACAAACATCGTTCCATTTATTGATAAATCCCCCCCTGAAACATCCACTTTGGAAACTTAAGATAATACTTTCAAAGGACATTTATACTTGACATTATATATGTAATATAATGTAGGACCATGTCATCGCTCTGAGGTTCGAAAATAGTAATTTCTATTACAAAAATGTGACCTTAATTTGTGCGAAAAACGATGTGAGCTTAAAAAGTTTGTTGAGCTGTACGTTTTCCAGTAGTTAATGTTTCATCTCTTTTACACTGGAAGATTTTAAGCAAACTTATAGATATTTCTAGTTGTACAGATCTTCTTTTTAAAACTTACAAAAAGTATGTAGTATGGATTTTAGGTTCATCAATTGTACATTGGGCTGCCCAAAGAGCAAATGACATTAGTGTAGAAAACCTTGAATTTGAAAAGACAAAATTAAATATTTTTTGGCATGGAATAAGAGGAATGAAATGGGAAAGTTTATTGGATGCTGTTTCTTTTTGTACATCAAAGTTTCCTCTGCCAGATTTTATTATTATACATTTAGGTTCAAATGACATTAAATTTGGATGTTCAAGAAAACTATTACCAAACATGCGAAATGATTTAACTGAAATTGGACAAAAGTTTCCAAATTGCAAAATTATTTTTTCAGAACTATTAACAAGACTTACTTGGAGGGGTTTAATTTGGAAAGAGGGAGAAAAGGAAAGATCTATGATTAACAAGGGAATTTGTGATTTCATTGGAATTGAAAATATTATTAGACATGGTAAAATTGAACCAAGAAAAAGATATTTATTTAGAAGAGATGGCATCCATCTCTCAGATTTGGGAAATGATTTCCTACTGGACGATTCAAGATTAAAATTCAACAAAGTATTATTTAAAGTTTAACTTTTATCATTATTTATTGCATATGGACAGTGCTGATAAATAGTTGGATCGTCTGATTGTTGTCAATTTCATTGTCCGTGTGTAATAAATATTCAAATGGTTTTATTTTGACACGTTGATGTTCTTTTTAAGTTCATATAGGCCCTATATGTATTAATATTTTAAAAGATGTAAATATTTTTATGATCATATGTATCAGACCTCTCAAATATGATGGGGAGGAATGTAGTGATAATCGTTGTATTTATGATCGGGATCGGAATACTTTAAATGTCTATTAATAGCATGTAAATAGATTTCACTAGTTACCTCCAGGACCTTACAGTGACCAGACGTTTATACGGCCTGTGGGATCCGGTGACTCAATCTTTGGTGAGTTATCAACTCATTGTAACTCACCTATTGCTTATTTATTCCTTATTTCATTGTATACATTTATGTTTATATACTAACACAACAGTATAAAAAAAGAGTCAATGTTCATTGATGAATGACAATAAATTATTGTCATCAAAACGAAGATGTAGGCCTGTCAAAATGAACCACGTGGTGATACCCTGGATCTTGGTCACATGACATACAATGTGTTTCTGCATGCAGAGTAGGCTATATGCTGCAATCCGTGGTGCAAAATGTAAAAAAAAAAAATCTTTGTGTCGTTTGAAGATGTACATGTAGAGCAAATGTAGAATAACTTTTACTGGTAGTTGAAAATCTTCTAAAAATTTTATCGCTATGCATATTTACCTCATCATTATTATCCGGAAAATCATGACGGTTTACATTCATATCTTACACACTCCCAGGCTGGGGACTATCTAAAGTAAACTCTTTTTATATAACCATAACTTATCAATTATCTGATGAGAAATGATAATTAAATTGAATTATAATCACAACATTTAGTAGTAAGTTTAAAGCAAGTTTTTAAAATATTTTACTCATGATTTATACTTTTTATCATTTAAGAATTATTTTATTGAAGTAATAAAAAAAAAAAATAACGTCTCATTTCCCCATGTGCACTTTCTAACACAACCACAAATAGATCGGCCGCTGCCGATAATGAAGTACGAAAGCCCTAGCTCCAACTGTTCGTAAGTGTTCAACAAGATTGCCACTTTTCCTAAGTATTAAGAATAATATTAAAATTTGTGAAAGTGCAAAGATGAGTAAATTAAACCCGTCCAAAAATTTGAAGTTTCAATAACTTTTAGATGAAATAAGATTTTTTTAATATATCTTCGTGTGAAATGCTATTGCAATATATAAGTCGTGATATCATACAGAAAATTTGAGAAAATATTAATTTCAAATCTGTCTATGCATCCTTTAAACTCGAGTAATAAATTCCAATGTGAACCCTGTTGCAAAAGGCTGGTTATCTCTCATTCTATTATACAGTACAAAGTAAACATCGATGATGACTGGTAAAATTGCGCTGGTGGTCTTCCGTCCGATTTCTTCTTTCTGCCATCAGTTATCGTCATGCCCCCGTAATCGAAGGTTCTGGATACTAAATTTTTAACCTGTCCGTCCCGTCCGTCTGTCTTTCCGCAAGAATTTTAACATTGTCAATAACTTTTAAGTGGGTGGGGCTATGCTTCACAGGTGTATTCCTTTCTTCGAGTACAACCAAACATGACCTCATGACTTTGAAGTTTGACCCACTTTAACCAAAGTAATTTTTTTTTACCTTAGCCATAACTTTTGAACAGTGGTTAGCTGGGATTTCACCTTCACAAGAGTATTCGTTGTAACAAGACCTTTCCACAGGTATAAATATTTTTTTACCTTGACTTTAGAATTTGACCTAGTTTTTTTAAAACTTTAACCTTAACAATAACATTTTAACATGTAGAACTGCGACTTTTATAGTTTATATGCGTATTCACTGTGAAAAAACTTGTCAATCGATAAAACCCTTTTGGCCTTGACCTGATAGTTTGACTCAAAAAAACTTATACCTTGGCTATAGCTTTATAGTTAGTACTAGGGCCTTCATATTTCACAGGTGTATTTCTGATAAGAACTTCCTTTTGATACCTTTAATTTGACACCTGCAAATTGGTTAATTTCATGGCCCCAAGGTCGGGAATTCTGGCGGGGCTCATTGATTATGCTATATAGTAAAAATGCATGAATTCTTTAAAAATCTTATCCTGTGCTGCAGGGTATTAAACCAATAAACTATGTACATAGTTATGATGAAGAAGGATGCCTCTTCCAAATTTTGTGAATTTCAGGGCGCATGAGTCAAGGGTTCTGGTGTAAGAGCGTGGCTATAATGATTATAAAGACTAGTGTAAATGCATTAATTTTTTTTTCCTTTGCTCCTTGGTATTATGCCATTGATCTAATTACATGTAGATATTTATTACTAAGAAAGGTGCCTCGTCTAAAATTGGTTAATCTCAGGGCACCTTGGTCAGGGGTACTTGGTGGGGGGGGGGGGGGGAGAGATGGTGACATAGTCTGAAAAAAAAATTATGCTTTGAAATCTGCTCTTTGGTAATAATCAACCATAAATAAATAAAATTAGTGATAAAATTTCCAAAATTTTGACCCCAAAGTCAGTGGATCCTGTGGGATGGGCTGCACAACTGGTTATAAAGTGGAAAGGTATTTTCTCTTTGTTACTCTGATCTACCTCTGGATATTGAGTAACCAAAGTAAGCATGCTAGGCGTATAGTTTTAATAAGCAATGGTGCCTTTTTCAGAATTGTGAATTTCATGGCCTCTGGTTTAAAACACGAACCAAATGCAATAGTTGGAAAGTTTTTACAAGATACTCTGGTGAACTATAAGGCCCGTGGGCCGCTTGTTTAATTAGTAGTTGAATGCTACTTTGGCTGAATTACCACTCATGTTATTTATAATAACTTCATCCTTATAGTCTATTATCATTATGATTTTATGTACCATGCGGTATCTACTGAACATTTATGAATACTTTAAAAGTAAAGTAAATTCTTCCGCTTGCCGGCGTTAACTGATGCTTTTTCAGTATATGACAGTACTTCTCGTTAGTGCTTTTTAAAGAAGATGAAGCCGCTCTGTTATAACTTATGAAGAGTTCGTCATAGAAGCAAGTGGTCCTGTTTTATCTAGATGTTTAATAAGCCATTTTTAAACAAAATACTTGGCAGATTTTTACATTTTTCTGAATTTCAGAATTTTTAAAAGTATAAATACGCCAATTACTAATAGCGAAGAAATATTTATCAATTTTAAGCAATGAAAATGTTTGATAAAATATATTCTAATTATCTTTTAAAATTGTACTTTGCTTAGTTTCTTTTATTTATGAAATCATACCTCAAATGATCGTGTTTCATAATTTTAAAAATCTTTTAATTTTTTCAAAAGTTTATTTTTAATTTCGTCTCATCGTGGGACATGTCCAATAGTAAAGAAGAATTTTCAAGATTGCACAAGTGGTTTTTGCCCCTAACGTCAGGATCCTAGGACCTGCTTTTCACTATGTCGGCGAGTAAACATCGGTAACATACATGTATACATATGGAAATAATTATACCCCACGCAACAAGTTGCGTGAGGTATGATGTTTTTGACCCGTCCGTCAATGTCAGTCAGTCAGCCAGTCCGTCAGTCCTGTTTTTTTATAGCGCAACTCCTCTTAAACCGCTGCACAGAATTTCATCAAACTTTGCAGATATTTAGGACACAATGTGTAGATGTGTATATTACCAGGAAATTTCGATTTCTTTATTTTTTCCGGGAATTTCCGCCCTTTTTAACTTAGATTTTTGGCCATACCTTGAATATAGAGATGAACAGTTTGTCATCGCAACTCCTCTTAAACCGATGCACAGAATTTCGTCAAACTTTGCAATTATTTAGGAAACAATGTGTAGATGTGCATATAACCGGGAAATTCCGATTCCTTTATTTTTTCCGGGGTTTTCAGCACTTTGAGTTTTGGGGGAGCGTGGGGTATGTGAGCGTGCTCACTTTTTCTTTCATTAATAAGGCATGATTTTTTTAATTTGACCAATTCACTGCAAAGAAAAGAACAATGTAAAATTAAGGTAAGAGTGAGCTATGAAATGAAATGGCATTTTAAATTTATTTTCAAACCGTCACGATCAGGCTATGGTGACGACTCAAGGTCCTCCGAGGATATTATAATAAACAACATGCATCTTTCAGATTAAGTAATTTATCAAAGTCAAAAATAAATGTCTAAAAATACTTATAATTTTATTTTCCAAAAATAGGTACTACACAACCGACGAAGTATATAAAAGACAATACTGTCCAAAGCATTGTTCCTTGGCGACAAAATCCAAACAGTTGACTCTGAAAGTGGCGCGCTAAGGCCCGGAAAAGAGTTTATCCGCGCGGTAACAGTGAAAACTGTGGTGATAATACATTTTCACTTGAACATATGTGAGGAATCTTTGTCAATATGTGAAGTCCAAAGATAAGTACCCAGTGAGGCTGCTGAAGATAACCGTGATGTACCACTCTGTTCTACTCAGAGCACGGATTATCTTTCTTCTTCCTTTCCAGTGGTCTCATCTACATAATTAGACATCTCCAAGATCAATTTTCAGTATTGAAAACTTGATGACATGGTACATGTATTATGTTTAATACGGGTATATTTATGCCCCCCCCCCCCCTTCGAAGAAGAGAGGGCTAATTGCTTTGCTGCTGTCTGTCGGTCCACTTAATAGTTTCCGTTCATTTTCTTCATAACCATTCTACATACTGAAATGAAATTTGGTATACAGATATATCAGATAAATATCTATAGGCCAAGGACTGTTTTGGGTACAATCGCGTCATTTTTGGAGTAATGCCCCTTGAACTTAGAAAAATTCCAATTATTAGCAGTTTTCGTTCATTTTCTTCACAGAGGTTGTACGTACTGAAATGAAATTTAGTATACATATTTATCACTTGAATATCTAGACCAAGTCCTGTTTTGGGTACGATCGCGCCATTTTTGACAGAGTAATACCCTTTGGACTTAGAAAAATTCCTATTATTTGCAGTTTCCCTTCATTTTCATCGCAAAGGTTGCATATACTGAAATAAAATTAAGTATACAGATTTATCAGATGAATATCTAGGCCAAGTCCTGTTTTGGGTACACTTGCGCCATTTTTGTCAGAGTTATGCCCTTTTGGACATTTGTATCAGGACTATTTGTTTTGCAGACACTTGGTGAAGCTGTTTACCATCTGAATTATTAGTACGCTCAAGTAGATAATGTCAGTGTCCCAGACAAGTTTTATTTTAACTTTGTTCAAGTTTCGTCAGCAGAAGATTAGGCTTTTAGCATAGCACAGAGAGCACTGAGTTTTTGGTGTCTAATATCTGTATCACATGGTATAACATTATTGCACGCCAATGGAGAGAAGTTGACTTGTGGCCAGAGAGAGATCTTGGCAAGATTTTTTTTCGCCGATAGACTTGAACGGGCAGTTTGAGTCGCAGTAGGTGCTGGCATGAAAAAGATCCCTCCCTGCTCAATGGCCCTGAGTGCCGAGTAAAGGACAAAGTTTGCAACTCTCCACCGGCAATGGTGACTTCTCCATATGAGTGAAAAATTCTGTATGGAAGTGTTGTGACAAAGTTACTGTGATTCTCCTCCCGACCTCTACGGTGGCATTTGAACTGTGATGTTGGTGTAAACAGCATGTTTCTTCTTCCTTCTGTGGGAGTATTGGTGGAAGGGACAGATAGAATAATCCCCTGCTAGTGTAAAAATACCAGCTCGGAGGCGAGGCATATTAAATGCCCCTCTGATGCTACATCTCCGATGTTCGATGATTTTAGGTAGTTTTTAATTACTTTTTTAATGAGAACCAAACTGTCTTTATTTGGGCAAAAAGGTGAGGTCCACATTCGTTTTTTACAGACAAATAAGAAAAAGTGCAGGACAAATTGTTTTCCATAAAGTCATTTGTCTACCTGTTCAGGTATATACATTTGCAAATGTTTTCCTTTATACTACAATACTGAAAGCAATGCGTATCTTTAACTATATAAATACCGGTACGGGGTCAAGAGGTTATATTAGTAATCAGGTATCATTAGGTAACATCTATCGGGCTATGAATACGGGTTGGTACGAGATTAAATTCATCATAAAAGCCCTTTGGGCTTTATGGAATTTAATCTCATGACTAACCCGTATTTTTATCCCGATAGATGTTTTAAAATGATACCTTATTTCTTAAATATGATCACCAAAACTTCAACCTCACATCTACCTTTGCTTACATTTAAGGTTTGACGCGGCTAACGAGATCTTCTACTTCCCATTTACGAAGTGAACGCCCCAAAAGAAATGAATTCTGTATATCGATATTCTTCGAATAAACTCGTACACTGGTTGCATACTTGATGACCCTATGATAAAGGACTTTACTTAGCCTACTTGTATATAATTTTGATTTCCAAGAATTTACGTGTTACTACCAGAATTTTTCACAATAAAAATTTATTAATAAAACAATAAATAATGAATCTTTGTATTTCTCTAAATAAGCATACTGAGCACGATATACAGGAAGTTATTTTTACCTGATTAAATGAATACCAGGTGTCTCTTGTTTGCTAATATTTCCTTTCGAATTAATTTATCTTCTGAAATGCAATTATAAAAATGTTGAACAGAAAATGTTATTAGACTAAGGGGACGATCATTTGATTCTGAGAGGGGGGGGAGGGGGCTGGCAGATTTTGGAAATAAATAATCTGTCCCTGAAAATGTTGAAAATAAATAATCTGTCCTCCACTACAGAGAAAATAAATAATCTGACCTTGACTTCTGATAAATAAATATTGTAAAAATACCATTTTTATTTTCGTATAATTTAATCTCAAAAGTCTTCAATTCAAAAAAAATTTTGGCTCGCTTCGCTCGCCATTTCAAAACAAAATAGTATTTAAAATCAGATTACCAGACTGGATAGTTAAGTCAGTTTATCAACATGACAATGTGCACTTAGTAGGTGTGATGAATAACTTTAAATACAAACCAATTCTTATACACCACAGTAGATAAATTTTCTTGTCGAATAATTATACTTTCCAGATAAATTAATAGAAAATATACACTGGCGGATTTAATGGGGACGTACATGTGTACGACCCCAGGTCCTCCCTTTAAATTTCAAAGTATGATACGAATAATAATAATAATGCCATACTTTGGGACAATACCAATATTTTTGTGCCTAGTTTTACTCTTAAAATACACAAAAACCCAAAAGCTTTAGGGGGCGAAGGCCCTTGGGCCCTTTTCAAAGTATGGTATGACTTAATAATGTCATACTTTGGTAAACTTCTAACCAATTTCTACAAAGTTTTACTCTTGTACATATTGAAAAACCCAAGAGCCTCAGGTGGCTTTGCTCCCTGAACTTACTTCATTCAAAGTACTGTATGACCAGTATTAATTTTGTCATACTTTGGTTCATAATAACCAATACCACTATAATAGTGCCTGGTTTTACTCTTAAAATACACGAAACCCCCAAGAGCTTCGGGGGTGTGGGGGGAGGGG
This sequence comes from Saccostrea cuccullata, assembly GCF_032062105.1. Lineage (NCBI taxonomy): Eukaryota > Metazoa > Mollusca > Bivalvia > Ostreida > Ostreidae > Saccostrea > Saccostrea cuccullata. Next base: position 35,104 of record NW_026918300.1, read on the forward strand.
GTGTACTCCCTTGGCCTCCACCAGGGATTCGCCCAGGACCCACTGGGGCCCTTACGGCAGCCCCAGACCTCTTGCCTAAACAAAGTTATACCTGTCCCCTCCCCAAATCCTGTATCCGAATATGGAATATAAATGATTAGTCTTTTAGAATAAATTGATCAAGGTACGGTAAGACATAGAAGAAAATAAATAATCTGTCCTTGATAATCTTGAAAATAAATAATCTGTCCTCGACAAGCATGAAAATAAATAATCCGTCTCAAAATTTTTTGCCAGCCCCCCCCCCCCCCCCCTCAGGATCAAATGGTCGTCCCCTAATCTAAATATCATTAAGACGTATCAGAGTTTAATTCCTGTTTTCAAAAGGTTTTTTTTTATTATGGTTATGTTTAGGAAAAAAGAAGTATAGGCTCAGCGAATGAGCCATAATAAATCATGAAGACAAATGGTTGAAAATATAGGGCAAATTTTAACCATATTTTTTTTTTAGAATCAACAAAATTTAATGTAATTCGAAACAATATAATATTTGAAGACATGTCCAAAATCTCACTGTCCAATTTGTCAGCAATACAATAAAGGGGATTTTTTTTCTTCAAAGTTTAAACTTTTTGTGGTGGCGCAGTGGTTAGAGCGCCTGCTCTAGAGTCGCGAAATAAGGATTTGATCCACAGGATCGATTACCAAGTGCTGTGAGACGTGGAGACTGGTTCTCTGGATAAGATCATATGAACCGAGGTGCCGTGTCGCAATAGTTGCCGGCGGGAAAAAAGATCCCTCACTGCTCAATGGCTGTAAGTACTGAGTATAGAAAAAAATTGCAGCTCTCCTCCGGGTGTCGTCTCTACATGTATACATGTTTGTGTGACAAATTGCTTGAGAGGGACGTTAAACGACAAAGAAATTTTTTTGAAACATGAACACATTGAATACTACTTAATTTAACTGTTGAAAAAATACTAAAAGTCCGTCACACAAAATGTTCAGTGATAGATCAAAGGGATATTAATGGAGAGATACAGTAATGTAAACTTAGAAGTAATAAATTTTGCGTCACATGTCAAGAAACAGATAAATGTTTTTGTATATCGAGATTATGCACTGTTTGGTAGACAATATATACCTATGTAAGCAGGACATAAACCCTAAAATGCGTATAATTAATCTCATTAATGAAACATACCAGGAAGAAATTAATACTATAAGTAAAATGATAAAGAAATATTTGAAGTATAAAAATTTGCTTCTACTTAGTTTATATTGGTAATTTAATTTGAGGTTTTTGAAAGAGAAAGCTCTAGCAAAGGTTAGTTCGATGTTACATTCGATTAAATTAATGGCTACGATATCAATTTGTTATTTTGCAGCAGAAACAATCATTTTGAAATCAATTAATTTGTGAGTAAGATGCAATTTAATTTTTGAATACCTCAGTACAAGGGGTGTGAGTTAACTTTCAAGGTTTTATAAACGCATTGGAATGAATAAAATGATTTATTTATGAATTAATTTGTTAACTGATTATAATAAAGCTTTAAAAAGTCATAATTGATTTCGTGAAACAAAACTTTTAATTCAAAATTTCGATTTAAGAAGAACTAATGAATTGATAACCGATAAACCCGAAGCCAGATTCATCGCCAGAAGATTTTTTAAAAAATGCTGAAGTTTGTTTTCTTAAAATTTTGTTTTATATGTACTTCAACATTTTGGTTCCAAAACCAATCAGTAGCTAAGAAGCAAGACTTTCTTGTCAGTTGTCAATCAAGTTTTATATTATTATTTAGATTGAAAATATCCATCTTCACAACAACAATATTTTGTTAAATTGCACATGTCTCAAGTTCTGAAATTGCATAACAAATTCTTTATAAAACCGTGAAATTAAATGTCCAAAATTCTATCCATACGAGGGGTGATCAAAAAGTTCGCAAACTAATTGAATAACTTCCATACAAGAAACAATATTTGGTTTTAATGTTGATTATATTTTAAATTAATCCTCCCCGATTTTAATGCACATCAACCACTGTTCTGCGCATGCGCGAATCACGTGATATTGGCGGTCACGTGACCCCCTCCGTAGCGTTCTGTCACAAAAATTAAAAGATTTTTCCGAGTTTTATATTTCTTCCCATGTGAGTTAATTTTTATGACAAGAACAGTTAATTTGTCAGAAATGGCCATATCTCGGCAACAGAATGGGTGGATAGTAACATCCTTTCCAAAAATAAGCATGGCGACCATTAAAACACAAATCTTCTGTCTCAGTAGAGACCTTTATTCAAGGTGGATAGGGAATGGATGCATCCATTTTATCATATCTAATATGTTTAAAATCTAAAGTAAACGATATCTTAGGTATTTAATACTTATCATTGTTCAAATATTCAACTATTTTTCAAAGTGCTAATTAGAGGTCTTTGATAGCAAATTGCTTAATTAAAAATACATAAATTATCTTTTCAAACTTGCTTTCACTGGGCAAGATGACAAGTATCATTTTTAACCATCAGCCTTCCTTCACTAAACGATTAATCCAATCATTAATTGAATTTATAGGAACTCATTTACCTCAATAAACTGTGTACAAATTATTATATGATACTGTAGAGGGATTTCTATGATATTACAATAAATTGTACAGTCGTTTGTTGAACGAGTTCGACTGAGACAACCATTTTTCGTCACAAGTGACCTAAAAAGTGACGTCATTTTCACATTGTGACGTCACAAACAAGGAGAGAAACTTTATTCAGCGTATGCTATTTATAGACCTTGTGTATGGCTATGTATGTACCGAATTTCATTCTAATCTGAATTGTGGTTTTGTAGATATAGAGATAGATTGCGAACTTTTTGATCACCCGTCGTACTTTTAATTTTTCAATGTAAGATGACGGTATTCACATGGTAATAGATGTCTTGTAAAGAAATTAGATTCCACAGAATGGAAAGAATCTATATGTGAAGCGCCAAGCAAAAACCTCCCTTAACGAAGAATTTTGACATTTTCAGTTTTTTATTGATTCTTGTAGAGTTTTTCTTTCTCTTTCATTTGATGTATAGCATGACATATATTTCTGTGTATAAATGTATAGATAATCGCATGACAATGACGGTATATTTTCTGTGACGTGTGTAACTGCATTGATTTTCATATTGTAAAACCGTAAAATAACGTTTTAAGCAATATATTGATTTTAATGATATTCATATTTTTTAAACTTTTGATTTGATTCCCTTAAAAATATCAACACTTAAAATCTTTTCATCGTAATAATAGAAAACAAGAAAACATTGATGTAACCGTCAATTGTCGCCCGGGAAATAAATAAAGTAAACGAGTCTTGATCATCAAACCGCTTCAATATGTGTGAAAAAGGCATGCGTCTAAATCATGGAGAAGATAGTCGAGAATATTTTGAAAACTTGTAGTCGGATAAAAATCAATCAAAACGATATCATTTAAACTTGATCAATTTCCTCAAGTAAATGTTGGCTGCATAACATATAAATTGAAGTTAGACACACGCATCACCAATATTTAAAAATGTATTAATTTTCAATTTCAGAATATAAAACAGGAACTGTGCAGAGTACGTTTTTATCCGAGAAGTAAAATTCGATGTTCTAAAAAAAGGGACCTGTCGTTTTTTCGATAGTAAATGATAAGCAACTTTATTTATTATATATGAAAAATGTATATATTTTTACAGATTCACTTTATGGAAGTAAATATATTATGTATCTCGTAATTTATAAACGGAAAGAACATTCTGATTAACAATCTTTTCAATGTTTAGAAAACCTTTGATTCTAAATAACTACTCCCACCCCAATCCCCATACACCAACACTTAAACTTATATGTATAGAGCAGCCCGGTCCTCCGGGCTGCAATAAACATTCTAAACTATATCTTTTAAAAAAAGAAGGGGGGGGGGGCACAGAAATTATTGACAAGTAAAAAAAACAAAACTCAAATCAAAATCAAAAATCTTCTCAGGGAGATCTTCCAATTTATGGCTTTTTTAATTCAATAAAACCGCAGAAATCTACATCACTGCAACAGTATAAAAGGAAAAAGGCAATATTTAGATGAAAAAATCTTATTATGGTAGTTCAAACGATATACACGGCTTCCTACTAGCTTGGGCTGGTGGGTTAAGCCTTAAGCTCAATCGGTAAAGAGCACTGGACTGGCAAGCCAGAGGCCTCGGGTTCAATCTAAATTAGCCGGTAAGCAGAGGTACTTCATTGTATCTGTTACATTATCAAACTAGTTATATTAAAATAGTTCCAGACAGCCCCTATCACCCCACCCCCCAGAATATTAAAGCCTATTAAATCCACAGAATAAAGAGAAAGTACATGTATTGTCAACTAATAGTTTAAATTTTAAATACATGTACCTGAATTCTTAAAGAGTGCGATAGTTTTTTTTTACCTAAAGACTACCATATCATTTCTTTTACCACAAGTTTATACCATTTAAATGTTTCAGTTTCAAATGTTTTAATTCGGGGGAAATGTATGCAGAAATACGAACTCATCTTTAAAGCCTTTTGATTGGCTTATTAATATTCTCGAATAAATTTCATTTGTCTCTTGTAGTGCGGTTCGATCCTTTTCTTCTTTTGGTGTCGTTATGAAATCCATATGATTGAAATAACTTTTGGGAAATTACAACCCGTAGAATATGAGGCCTAATCTAAACTTATTCCTTTCCTGAGAAAGTACTTGCACACAATTAATCATATCAAATACTACAGTAGTTGCTTTTTTGTATAGGTTAAAACATACCAGGCACTTAAAGAAACAAGGAGGGGGTGGACGGGCTCGCCCCACTTTTTATCCCAACGTTACTTTCACTATTGAAAATATACCTTGAAATGTTGGTTGCCCTCCCCCCTCCAACACTTTTTATAGCATTGTGTGCCGAAAAATTGGTACTGAAGGAAGCAGATATTAGAAAAAGTTGCCCCCCCCCCCCGATATAGGATTTTGGAGTTTGGGAATTTGTTTTTGTTAGTCAACTTTTTCAAGTAAGTAAAATTATTCTCTGCCTGCCCCCCCCCCTTTTTTTCAGAAACGATGCTACGTCACGGCATGTCTGTCTCAAAGCGCAACAGAAATGAAAAGAACAGATAAAGCATACTTAATATTCTTCCATTGTCGACACGGGTGGAGAGGGGGGAGGGCTGTGTTGTCTCTGCTATGGACATCCAGGGTTAATCAGTTACCTGAACTATGTAAACAAGAACAAGGCACACATTAACAATCGTAAGTTGTAAATTTTGTTATTTAAAAAAGTGAATTTATTGTTTTAATTTATACATAAAATGTAATTATACATATATTTTGATAAACTTGAAGCTGTGTGAATGGGTTACATGTAGTTGATCAAGCACGCAATAATTAGGCCAATCAAATTTACATGAAAACTATTGATATTGTTTAAGTTTGTTACATGTATATATATCAAATTTCGTGTAATTGGTGGTTAACCCCCATAATTTGAAATGCAGATAATTCATTTAATTGCAATTCAACAGAAGAAAATATAAGATTATTGTTCTATTTACCAAGGTTTAGATGTTAATTATAAAATGTTGGTTGTAAAATCTTTATCGGGGATATACTTATTGCAGGTTAATTTTATGAATGGCCGACCTTATGCTGTTTTCACGAATCCAAAACTTTAAAGTTATCTCTTCCCGTATTTTTCCTTTGGTAGATAAACCTTGCTTAAAATCATAATAGGTTGGGATGTTTTTAAAGTGTTCAAACAATTTGTAACGATGTGTATTAGATCTAATTATACATGTAACATTTTAGCGATGTATTATGTTTGCCAGTTTCACATTCGATGTATTATCGGTGTGTACTAGTACTGCTATAACCTCAGCAAACGAATTATGAATACATAAAATTGTAGAAAAATGACGGAAAAGGTAGATAAAAAATATGTCCAATCTGTTTTATTCTCATTCATAAAATATCTTAGAAAGTGGGACTGTAACTTACAATGTATGAGAGCATCCGTATATTCCCAACAAAAGCACGAAGTCGCCAAAGAGATGGAACAGACACCTGACATATTAGAGAAGGGGAGTGTCCGATTTTTTTCTACATTTTTTGTGTACAACATAACAAGGTATTAAACAATACAACAATAACAAAATCAATTGAGAAGCTCAAAATGCCTTTCTTCAAAACATTCATTTTAAATCAACGGCTAAAAACTAATTCCGGAAGAGTTATCCAAAACAAATACTCTCTGCTGTATCTAGAGAGAATTACATTTTTTTTAACTAAACGTAATTATTTATCAATATCCTTGGCAAGCTATCAAAGATTATGTACAGTTCTTACTTGCACAGAAAAGAACAATAAACAGCGATGCAGTTTTCTAACTTACATCATCTACGGAAGTAAAAAGATGTAATAATTTTAATTCTTGTTATAACGCGGTGTTTGGTTGGATAAAGAAATCACTTTTTATTGCATAATTTTGGTTATCTATCAGTCTCAATCACATGCGTCAAAAACATATCGATCCGCCTGACCTTACATTTCAATATTGTACAATTGGAAGTGATTTTTAATGGAACTCGATTTTTTTCATACATTAAATGAAAAAAGAAATAAATTTTTACGAATTTAATCACTAGTAATAGCTACCCAATTTATATGGTATAAACTGTGTTGGAACAATTTACGCCTTTTTTAAAATATAAACTGCAGTGTTTACTGCCCAGCTCAGTTTATATCATAAATTGGGTAGCTGTAAAATTAAATAAAAGAGAAGTAATTCAGGTCATTTTTCACTGCATCGCTATTTTTAAAAAAAAATGCTTTTTTAGTTATGCTCCATTTTACTTTTTCTTGCATATGCATAATGATGAAACAGCTGCATAATTTTTACTATCTGTAAAAAATTGTCTGTTTGATCTTTTAAGATTAACCGACTAAAATCTTTTTAAAACCTCCAAAATATTCATTCCGGAATTTTCTCATCCCATCAACAACTATTTTTTTTTAATTTCAGAAATGCCTTTAATTTTATTCAACATTGAAAATTTCCGACAAAAAAATTTCGACCTACCTATACCGACGCCAATTATTTTAGTCCGAACAGTTAAAGGGCAAACAAAGTTTTTTTTTTTTTTTTTTTTTAAAAAAAACGGCCTTTCGGGAATTTATTAACCACGACTGGACATCTTTAATAATAAACACTTAATTGTGAAAAGGAAAGATCACACAGACACTTGACAGAAACTAACTTCTTAAAGAATGAAGTACATCAAACCACACCCAAAAATCTTCCTTCTGGCATATAAATAATCTCCTTGTTTTGCTGGGGTAGAATTTCTCAATTTTCTCGAGGAGGCGTTTTTACGTCGATTTTACCTTGTTGATTTTAGACGCGTCTTTTGACGTTACGTCTTAATAGAGATAAGGGAGGTTTTTGCTTGGCGCGTCACATATATTCTAACAACCCTTCGAGAATTTTTCATCCATATTTAGAACTACAAAAACCCTGTTCTCTGAACTTCAATTAGTCTTTGAGTCGTAAAGAATATTTTTCGTGCCAGATGCTACCGCAGCATGGGACGTCTTTTGCGGTCTCACCTTTAGGACTGGTCTCTATGCCAAACAGTGTATTTGATCTCAAGACTCAAGCACACACGCAGATCTAGAGGGCAGGGCGCCCCTCCCCCCGGAATTTGTCGAGTTATAAGATTTATATACTTAACCAAGAAAAAAGTGACCTAACCAAGAAAAAAGTTACCTTGGACCCACCCACCCTCAAGAAAACGCAGATCCCCCGTAAAAAAACTTGGATATGGTTAAGTTGGTATGAAAAGTCATAGGTATGAAGAAAATTTGGAAGTTAACGACTACCCCCCCCCCCCTTGCTTGTCAACAAATTTCTGGGTTAGTTTTTTTTTTTTACTTGGGTGGACCCCCCTCCCGTGGAAAAAAAATCCTGGATCCGCGCCTGATTATCTTAATGTTGATGATTTTACATAAAATAATTTCAATAAATTTTAACATTGAACAAATCATGCAAAAGATTGTGCATAATTTTTTTGGCTTGTCAACAAAGAACAAAAGTCAGAAAGTACAATATACGGCCTGTGGATTTCTTAAAAAATAAATCATTGTTTTCTTAAAAACTCTTTGTGGTTTCCGTATCTACTTGACTTCGTCAATGCAGGGGTGGGTAGATTTAGTCAAACCGGACGTTGACTTTTGCATCGTAACGGCTAAAACCTATATAGGTTTTGACTTTTCCGGAATTTTTCCCTGATCTTACAGATTTAGTTTAAAATTTCAAGTGGGGCGCATTCCTCTCGGAAAAGAATTCAAGTATAAAATGAAACATTGATATCTTACGCGTATTTTTCAACAAGTTTTTTTTTCTCCGAGAGGAATGCGCCCCATGTGTAAAATTAATATTTATGATTCTCGTTTGCTCAGCTGGCGCATGCAGAAGGCAAATTTACCTTTATATAATTCCATGTTATTATAACCTCGCACTGCAATGATTAAATCTTTCATAAAAAAAAGTTACTGTAAATTATGTACACACAACCATAAATCTTTTTTTAGCATAAATACATTATTTATGCGTGGTAAATAGGGTAGCTAAATAAATTTTAATAGCCTAGTACTTAGTTCAATTAAAAACATAAAAAAGTAGATATGTATTCGCTTTAGTCTGTGTTTTCCACATCTGCATGTCTGTTGTGGACCATTGTTTAACAGAAGCCCTCCACGGTAGCCAGGTTATAACCAGAATAGGTCTATTTACTTTGTTGTTTTTTTTTTAACATTTGACAAGTCAATTTTTTTCTCGTGACGTCACAATGTGCAGAAAATGACGTCAAAGTTTTAGGGAACTTCAATATTTTTCGTACTCGTAATGATTGTAGATCAACAACTCTAGATGTTCAAAAAATATCAATTTTTGAAAAATGTAATGCTGAAAATTTAAATAAATATAACATTATTACTATTTAAAGTTAGTACATAGGCTTACATGTACTCAATATATTCTGTATGTAACATAATCATTATCACGCATCGGGTAGCTAGATCGCGAGCGATTAACTTATGTCTGCAATAACATAGCTAAATACAGGTCAGATGTAGATGTTTACTGAATCTTTTTATGAGTAGATTTTGCTCAGACGTTGATATTTTTCATTTAATCTGAATATCAAAAGGTAGACAGCATGTTCCATAGAGCGTGCACGGGGGTGAGAGAGGGGGTACTAATATTTCAATATATAGATTATGCTTTTTAAAAATCATTCTTAGTAAATGACCCAATATATTCATCAAATCGTGATTTTCAAGTATATCAGCCCAAGTCTGTGGCCTCGTTTTCCATGTGTATGCTAAAATAGGGTTGGGGGTGTCTATTACTGACAAACAAAATAAGAACATATGTAATAGAAATACTGTAATATTTACCCGGCCTTTACAGAAATAATAAATTTATCAATTTATTATCAGAATAATCTCAGTCCATGCGTAAAATATCACGCGGTACCTCTTTACTTATGCCTAGGTCACATTTAAGCCGATGGCCGGGCGACTAAATTTTCTGGTCTTGTCGGCTGAAAGAACAGGATCGGCCGACACAGTATCGGGCGACACGGAGCAGTCACATAATTTCCTAGGGACATCGATGACTTGGATAAATAACTCAATTTTTTTTTCTTTAGAAATCAGCAATATTTTTTGATAGATCTATATTCAGATAGGTGACGTGAGTAATGTTTGCAAGGCAAAGTGGCAGAATCTTATAAAATTGTGACTCAATGTTGAAAATGTGTGCAAAATTTGTATGGAATTGCATAAAAACGACAAATGGTGCATATCCAAGCAGCAAAGAATGCTTAAAATTTCTTACGGATTAATAATTTATGTTATCTCCGTTCAAAAAAATTATATCAATCCATGCATCAAAATTTTGTTTGTGTTATGTAGCCTTAATAGGTTAAATATTCACAAGTCGGCCAATCGTCGTCCGATCATCGAGCTCTGAGCTACAGTTTGATTTTAACCGTCGGCCGAAGTTTTCAACACCCTTATTGTCCAACGACGGACGACCGACTTTATAAACTGACAGCCGATGGTCGGACGATGATCTAAGGTTGGTCGACGGATAACTGCACTTGAAGAAATCGGCCACCGACGCATGAAAAATTATAACTTGGACCGAGGGACACAAAATTGGTCGGCCGACAAAAAAATAGGTCAAAATCGGCCAAGACAACGGCCAATGAACTGACGACTGTCACCCGAAGAATCCCATTTTTGCTTCAAAACCCGTCGGCCGTTGGTCGTTTTTGGAAATGTGACTGGGGTTTTAGAGGTCTTCTTTGTTGGAGAATGCGTATGGAACGCCGGGACTGTCTTACATATGAGGAATAAACATTTTACGCAGTGTTCTATACGCTATAAGTGGTACTATTATTATTTTAACATTTAACGCCCCCCCCCCCCCCGTTGCTACGTTCTTGTACTTGGCTTTATATATACAGGTTGATTAAAATATCAAATGCATTAAGAAATATCAAATGCATAAACTTTGTGTAAATAATTAATGAATTTATTATTTTACAAAATTATCAAAGTCAAACAATGAAACGTTAGAATGTATCTAATTATTTACGTATACCGGGATAAGCACACGGGCGCTGAACGGACACGCTGTCATTTTCACTTGTACATGTACCTAAGCTTGTTTATACCTGACGTTATAATTTCAAATAAAGTATCTTTTATTAACAAAATATCAAAGCACTATCTGTAATATATTGTAAAATATTTACATTTGCTGTGTTTTTCTAGTAAGCCAACTGTGAAATTGATTTGAAAACCATTTTTGTGTATACTCACGCGTAGAAATATACACGGAGAAACGTGCGCTAACGTGACGTCACAATGAGGCTACAGCGAGGTTAGTAAAATGCAAAAATATAGGGCAGCGGGAAAATCAAATATTTAGTACATTTGAATTGCTTCTAAACATGTAAAATGTAAAATTTAATATAAGGAATGTTTTTTAAGTTTAGTGTGAATTATTGGCATGAGAATCACACAGACTTGCACGTAGGCATATTTTTCATGAAGCGCTATCGCGCTTCATGAAATATGCCTACGTGACAAGTCTGTGTGATTCACACACCAATAACTTACACTAAACTTAAAAACATTCCTTAAATACATTTTTGTGAAATTCTCATCAATTAATAAATAATTTACCACTTTATTTATGAGAACTCGGAAGTGTTAAAATTCACAATGTCATTATGACGTTCCGTAAAATGTACGAAATTCGGCCACATACATATGCTATTTTAAAGACCTCTTACGGAAAATATGAAAGAGATATTGAAAAAAGAAAGTTGTTTTGAAAAAATATATAGTCTGTAGATATATCCAGAGCAAAAATTGTCCTATTATGAAATCAGGCCAATTTGTTTTCTTTTTGACTTAGGCTCTTTCTGTGTTGAATTTTTTTTTCACTGGGGTGGACTCCCCCTGGAAAAAATTCCTGGATCCGCGCCTGTCACTTTTAATAATGTGTCACGCGTAGAACTATCCAGATAGAAGAAAAAAATCATTTTATCTGTATTTTTAAAATTCATATAAATTTTACATTTAATAAATTACCTTGAAGTAAGTTTGTGGAGTCAATTTGTTTAAAGTTTTTTTTTTGTCTATAAAAGTTGTAAGTAGATTCCTTTTTTCAAATAATTATTCATGAATTATTCATCGATGTACATTAGAAAGTCGGATGTATTATTGTATTGCTTCTGTTTTATCCCCCCACCCCACCCAAAAAACAAACAAACGAACCTATGTCCTGTGAACATGCAATTTGAAAATAGGGCCTTTTGAAGACAATTGACTTTTTTTGTAAAGGAAGCAAGGATTGATATTTCCTGTTCATGCTGTAAAGTTTCGATCGTACTCTGGGCCAGAGTTTTTGGCACACAATAATGCAATAGGAGGTTCATCTTTTGTTGTTACATTTTTTATTTGATAAATTCGTGTAATATTACACTACATTTTACAAGTGATAAAAGGAAACGGACACAAAATTCAAAGAAATAATATATTTTCGAAGCTTTACCCAAATAATAAAACTGTTTTATTTTTCCTACTCTGCACTATGGATTCAGTAGTTGAGCATCGCTCTGTCTTTGTTCCACTCATCTCGCACATAATTGTTAAATTTAAAGCAGGACTTAAGTGCTCTGACAGTAATAAAAGTAAGTACATAATAAATATTTTAAATTACTTGTAAATTCTTCCTTATCTTTATGTATACTGACGTTTTCAGGCTACAGAAGTATTTCCTGTTTGTGTTTTATAAGGACCGGGACGAACTCTCTGCTTTTATTGTGTTATCTTCTACCCGCAGGTCAGCTGATTTGGTAAGATTTTTTATCCTTTTTTGAAGAGTGCATCTTTTATCATACGAAACGAAGAGTACCTTAATGTGTCAAAAAATATTTCTTTCTACGCTAAAAAAGTGAGCAATATTTTACTACCATGCTACCATGTAATATGTATTAAAGAAAGTTTGGGAAAATAATTTAACCACGTTTTCTTCACTGAAATAGACTAGTAAAAAATAAAACAATTGAATTTTTAGACAATGAATGCCAAAAACAACTGAAGGTACAATATTTTATTAAATCTACTTGATAATATTAAAATACAGGCTGGGTATTGGCAAGAAATTTCGTATTGATATATATATATATATATTACGATACGTGTAACTATATGTATTGCGATAATTTCAACTTAATTAAAATGGCATTTTTTCATTATAATATTAACTTAAATTTACATGCAGAGTGTACATAACTATGATAAGTGACCAAAAGGGAAGAGAATTATGTTGATTTAATTACAGATATATATTGAAATACATGTACACCCATAAACAGTTTCTGTCTTAATTTTTTGTTTTCTGACAACTTTTCTTAGTATTTATAATGATAGAGTTTTTGAGTCCAAGCATTTTGCCGGTATATCGGTATTACAAGAACGGAATATATCGAAATATCGATATTTTTGTGCAGCCCAAATTAAAATAAAATAAATACTGATTTATAATTTTAGGCACATAGAAAATAAATAAACAAATAACAAAAAAACGTACATATTTTTTTTTATACATTTTTTTACTTTATTTTCTATTTTTCAACAATGTTAATTTTAGCTAGGTACATGATCGGAAAACCAATTTCCCTTAAATACGGACATAGAAGTTAGCTATAGGTGACTTTATACACAACTCCACATTCTAACAAAGCGTCCTTTTGGCCAAGAATAATTTCAAGAACTTCCTGAAATAATGTGATTCATTTTATTTTTAAAAAATCATACACCTTAATTCTGTTCTTTTTAATATAAAAAATAAAATTTGTTTTACTTCTGTTGTATTCTTACATATACGTATTCATCTCTATGACGTGTCTTATTTACGACAGAATTAGCGAAAACTGGTGGTGTTGTTGAGGAAGGATTAGAAGATATAGGTTTATTTTTCCTATTATCATGCTATCAGTTTAGCGAATCATCGTGAAAGTCTTTGACTTGTGCTTGAAAACACGTATATCTGACTATTGCCGGGTTTAATCTATGGTTTAGAATAAATAAATTTTGAACTAAACATTGATTTTAAAATAATAAATCTGTTTTATAGTTCGCATAAGAAGATACCATGCTCATAGGTTTAGAATTTCTAAGTAAACTCGTTGTCTCAATTATACTTGATTTTATTTTGATTATTTCATACTAAATATAAAAGTTTCATTTCTCACGATTTTCGGTTGAAAAGAAACCAATCGTAAACACGTCAAATATATTTGAGGGTGATATTCAAGGAAATAATTGTATTATTTCTTGTTCTCCTTGTTTTGTTTTATACACATGTTCAATGTCTTTTATTGTTAGCAAATTTTTTTTGGCAGGGTCAGGATGATTCTTACCAAAATCTTTTTGATCTTCTTGACCCTGGATAGCGCACGTAAGCTTCACAATCTTTTTTTATATTTAAATACATTGCATGAACATGATAAAGATACAAAAGAATTCCATCATCGCAAACACGGCCTTAATGTACGATCCTCTCCCATTCTGGCAGTGGTTGAATGAGAAGAGAATATTTCGGAGATCATTAAAATATTGACCAGTGCGAGTAAAGCATAGTCGGAAAATGAACTTTGATGCGACCTTTCAATATCCAATCGCAGTGTACGAAGTATTTCTTGTATACTGTGACGTCAATATTGTTGATATTAATTTGCGATGGAAACAAAACTTGTCAATGACTGAATATGACGTCACAATAGAGAGGAATAAATATTCAAGATTACGACATTTTTTGTGACCAATCAGCCATAGGAGATATATATATATATATGCGGACTCCGGCCGTGGCTTGAGACGATGAGAGAATTTCTAGATTTGAAAAAAAAGAAATCAGTGATTTAATAGAAAACGTAAATCACACTATATTTTCTATTGTTTATTTTATAAATGTATTGGTATTTAAAAAAAACTGCAAAACTAAATTAACTACAATTAAACGGTTTTCTTTGATCAAATTACACCAAAAATCATTTAGATATTTTTTGTCTCTTGAAGAACTGTTAAGTCTATGATTATGCTAACTTAAAACAAAACAACCCTACGCTAACAATTTCTTTAAGAGCAAGTATGACCTTGTTCCATTCATTTACTTTTAGAACTGTCAATCATTGTAAATCCTTCACCAGTTGCAAATGTGACATATGGAAACCCTTTATCCTTCCAATGTATATTTCCACCGAATTGGGCATCGGGTAGTCTGAATATTCCTGGAGAAATGGGCTTCAAATTTGCCATATTTAAAGGTGCATGTTTAGTTCCCTCGGATAAGCAGGCCGATTACAGCGTAAGCTGTGATGGAGACACAATAACTTTTGGTATACAGCGACCTTCAGATGGGCAAATATGGCGCTGCACTTCTAGTGATGCCAACAATTTCAATGAACATGGCACAGTAACAGTCAGTCTGCAACCGGGTATTTCTTTTTGAATTTTTTTCCTTCTCTATATAATTATTTCAAATTGAAAGTATACTGTACATAAAACTACTATGGTACATGAAATTTACAGAAATATAAATCTGCTCCATCAAATTTATTTCATTCAGCATAAATCATTTCAGATTCGGGATGCTGAAGTAATTATCCAAACGCGTTTTCAACTACCATTTAGCATAACTTTCAGACGTTAATACAGTGAACTGAAGCTCTCCGACAAAATAAAACCGTCCGATCTGTCAATATATTTTATCAAAGATCTACAGTTCTGCAGCTAAGTCATTACGAGAAATGGTAATAAATGGTTAAAAAACAAACCTTAACCAAGACTTCTTTATTATTAATCTTATAGATCCACCGGTTATAACGCTCCAAAACACAGCATACAGAATCAGAGAAGGTTCCAACTTAACAATTCCGTGCACATTCAGTGGTGCACCCATATACAATGTCACATGGGAACATGACACTGGCGTAATACACTGGTCAAATAATAACAATCCATTGTTATTGAGTTTCAACAACATTTCTAGATCAGCTTCAGGACATTATACCTGTAACGTTGCTGTTATCTTTAAGGGAAATTATACCGCCTCGAAAACAGTCAACCTTGTCGTGGAGTGTAAGTTACTTAAGAAAACATTATAAGTAATTAATACAAACATGTTTACATTTATTTTTATTTAAATCTTTCATTAAATAAAATTGAATTAGCATCTATTTTTTTGCATAAACTAAGTTATAACTTAAGAAATTCTGAAACAATAAATAGTTTTGTAAGAAATGTACTATTCCCTTTAAACAGTGAGTGTAATAGTTTAATTATCATTTGGTATTTTCAGATCCACCCACACTTAAATCAAGCAACGACACCACCACGAATGAAGGAGGAGGTATTATAACTTTTACTTGCGATATCTCCTTGGATGGAATTCCAAGAAATTATAGTGCACTATATTGGCAACACTGGATAGGAAACAAGATGATTAGAGAATTACATTCCGACAACTTTCCTAACCCCTCCAGCAAAAGATATACTTTAACTTTGACATCGGTGAGTTCTTGAAATATATACTTTGTCAATACTTTTTGTATATTGCGCAATACAACTTGATGATTTTTTTAGGTCACCTGAGTAAACTCAGGTGACCTATTGCTATCTGTTTTCGTCCGTCGTCGTGCGTCGTCCGTCGTGCGTTAACATTTGAACATTTTCAGCTTCTTCTCTGCAACCACTGAACCAATTTCAACCAAATTTGGTACAAAGCATCTATGGGTGAAGGGGAACAAAAATTGTGAATTTCATGATCCCTGCTCTCCTGGGGCCTGAGGGGTGGGGCCAAAACCACTAAAATTAATGCAATGTTTAAAAATCTTCTTCTTTACTCCTGGACATCAAGCAGTCAAGCCCCGTGGGAATCCGGGTTAGAATAGGCCCTCAGTACCCCTTGCTTGTCGTAAAAGGCGACTAAATGGGGCGGTCCTTCGGATGAGACCGTATAAACCGAGGCCCCGTGTCACAGCAGGTGTGGCACGATAGAGATCCCACCCTGCTCAAAGGCCCTGAGTGCAGAGCATGGGCCTAGATTTGCAGCCCTTCACCGGCAATGGTGACGTCTCCATAACAGTGAAATATTCTGGAGAGGGACGTTAAACAGTATATAATCAATCAATCAAGCAGTCAAACTGTTTGCATGATTGTAATCAGCAATGAGTCCTCTACCAAAATTGTGAAATTCATGGCCCTGGGGTCAGGAGTTCTAGTGCTAGGGCGGGGCTAAATAAGTAGGTAGTGAAAATGCATTTATTTATTTCTTTGAAAATCTTCTTCTCTGCTCCCTGGTATTAAATAAACCGACTAAGTACATAGTTATGATGAGCAAGAGTGCTTCTACCAAAATTGTGAATTTTATGGCCCCAGGGTCAGAGATTCTTGTTTTAGGGCAGGGCTCTAATGATTATATAGTGAAATACATGAATTCTTTGAACATCTTATCCTTTGCTCCTGGTTAATATACTAATGATCTAATTACATATTTAAGGCCAGGATTTATTTTAAGTTTTACAAAGCTCAAGGTTTTGAATTTTCAGAAAAAAATAAAAAAAAATTTTCCGATGTCAAATTTGAGTCGGGATCGAGATTTCAAATTTACGAACTCGCACTTCCGGTAATAAGATGAAACGGCGGGTAAATAAAGCTAGATCTGAGAAGATAGCTTGGTTTAGTGTAAAATTCATCGATAAGAGTGCCATTCAAAACGTTTCACCCGTTCAAAGGACAAATAAAATGCGGACGACTTTGTTGCACAATAACATGCTGGTGAGATAATTATGTATTCGTTTCAAAGTATCTGTCTGTAAATTATTTTCCTCCCCCAGGTTTTAAACTGCCCATGGTAGCTATTGCATATTGCCAGCGACATTGTTTAGGTCTCTGTTATAGCTTACAGTCTAAGCCTCATTCTTCAGAAAAGGGTTGCTTATGCATCAGATGTAATGAATAAAACTATGGGAGAAGTTTAGTCCATTTGAGGATGAAATGAACAATAACCCGAAGAAATAAAAAACAAATTCAACTATTAAAAGGCAAGAATATACAAATATATACAGGCATGTAGTATCATTTGTATCAGCCAGAAAAATTATTTTACACATAATTGAAAAAATGTTCACCCTACTCCCCAATACTCCCTGTCTGTTTTATGATAGGAATTATAATTTTAGGCATCAAGTAAATTTTAGAACAATGTCTACACATTCACCTAACACATATTTAAAAGGTGATTCAGAAGATATATTGAAAGACTTTTAAAGAATTGATTTTTAAAAATATATTTTGACCATCATCACAAAATTTATCTAACTGGCCCAAACTGGCAAATGATGACATAAGCAATTAAATGTTCTACTTTCCTATTTGTAAGCATTATGTGTCCAGTGACAAGGAGCCTATTAAAATAGCATAAAAAAGAATGTACAAATGTTAATAATTGATTTATCAAAAAAAAAATTTTATTTCCTTCTCCTTTGGGACTTTTTTATTCTCATATTCATAAATAAACCTAAACATAAAAAAAATGCTGGCCAAAGGGGCCTCTTTCAAAATAGATAATTTCAGGGCCGCTGGGTCAGGGGAACCAGGGGTGTACTTTGACTAAAAGTAAATTAAAGCTTTGAAATCTGCTCTTTGATAAGCAATGGTGCCTCCTTCAAAATTTGTGAATTTCATGGCTTTTGGATTAAAACACGAACCAAATACAATTGCTGGAAAGTTGTTACATGATACTCAGGTGACCTATAAGGCACGTGGGCCTCTTGTTTTATTAACAGGTTACATATAATGACACCGGACGCTATGTATGTTTGTTGGGAAATGGTATCGCTAATTTAAAAGGAGAAATAAATCAAACTGCAAACGTAGATCTGGTTGTTCAAGGTAATTTTAGTTTGTTATCTTTATATTTAATTTAATTTACAGATTTTCAAACTTTCAGCAGTATATAAATATACAGCTTGCAGTTGAATGATTTTTTTTTCATTTTCACGCGGTTTCTAGCGAAACCAAGGATCCTTCAAACAAAACCTGAGTATCATTGCAAAGTTGGAAAGAATTTTAGTTTACAATTCGAAATTATCGGAAATCCAGCTTTTCATTCTTTAATTGTCAACGAGGGGGAAGCTACTAATCGGTTTAGAAAAGTAGAGACAAAACGCCCAGTTGCTGTTAACATTTATAACACAGTTGTCCACATGGATGGAACGATTGTGAAAATGGATTTCGATCAAATAAAGAGCAAGTTCAGAACAACCTACCAGTTAATTGCAGAAAATCTAATGGGGAAAGCAACACACCCCTTTGTGATTGAGGGACATGGTAAGATAAAAAAAAATTGATTTAAATTTCAACTTCATTATTTTATAATAACTTACTGAAATTTTTTTTTGCTTTTTTTTTTAAATTTCCAGATTTTCCAAGTGAACCTTTCCATATTCATTTTAAAGAATTTGAATCTTCTGCTTTACTTGAGTGGTCTGCCCTTACTCCAGATTTGGACATGACGTATGAAGTTATTGTAAAGTCCCCAAGAGAAGTCGATGTTGAACGCATTGAAGGAAATAATTCTGAAGTTTATACACACAAGTTGACACATTTGGATTTAAAGTCTATTTACATTCTTCAGCTGTGTACAACGAACGCGATTGGTAAAAATTGTAGTTCAACATTTAAAATGAAAATGGGTGAAATACAATCAACATCCCTTAAAGGTACGGCAAATGTTTCTATTTTTCAATTTTTGGAGGGGCGATTGTTCTTGTATGTTTGTTTGTTTGTTGTTTTTACTTTCATGTCTTAATTTAGAGATAGTCGTCGTTATCTGATTACTGCGTAAAACAAATTTTACGGGGAAAATATAAAGCAAATGACTTACTGAGAATTATTTGTAATTCCGAGGTAAATATGTGTACTTCCGTGGTTATTAATTGTACTTCCGTGTTAATAATTTGAATGTGCTTCTTTTCCTACCAAGTGTCTAAAAAGCATATTAAAAGCATAACAAGAAACATATATTGACGCAAGCGTCAAAAATCGGCCGCAAACCAATTAATTGTTCCTTTCATGAAGCAACTAAAGACTGAAATGGTGATCTGTTTTAAAATATCTTATATTTATCTGTTAATATATATCCTCGTGACATTAAACGCTTGTGCACGACATTGCATGATTTTCTTAATTATATATGCATGTTCAGTATTACAGGTATATATAAGCAAAGTACCCCTGGTCCTCTGCGTCAACAAACCACGGGCCTGTATAATTAAGAGGCATTTACATTAAAAGTTTAAAACTAAAGTTTAATGTAATCTACAACTAGATATGCAGTGTAGTTTTAATTTAATAAAAACGCAACAAATATGTGGAGCTCCTTGCTCTCTCTTAGACTTAGAGGAAAAAACTAAACTCCCTCTAGATCCGCCACTACATTTCTTCTCTTTCAGTTTCTTTGAGTTGTAGCGGGAAAATACTTGGCACATTGTAAAACGTGCATTATCCTCGTCTGCTAGGGCCAAATCTTGTAATATTCTGTAGCCTGCTAGGTCTTTTGATGAATTAACATTTAACCATTATTTTTGAAATTTTTTATAAATGTACATGTGTACACGTCATTTTAAAATAAATACGTACAACAAATCCTGTTTAAATAGAGAAAGTAAAACTGTGCAATATCTTTGCTTTAGACTATGCTCAACACATGTCCTATTTTTCTCCGCACCTCAAACTTGTCTAAGTTTCTCAATCAGGATTGGATGAAATATTTACCTCATTCTTTTAAAAAAAAATAATTTTATGTTGATTGTGTGTTCTTGTTAAACATTTAGACGCTCGTTTTAATATACTATTATATTAATGTTAAATATTTTTATTTAAATTGTTTTAACACCGCAGAAACGCACAGCAACTTCAAACTTTCATATCATATAACCGACCGCCTCCTGGCGGCCGGTAATAAGAACATTTTTGATAATATAACTCGTTCTTCTTTCAAACTTACTTAAAATAATTGAATCAAGTCGGCAGTTATTCAATAATAATGAAATTGATAAGAGAAGTAAATATATCTATGTTAAATAATTTAAGTTTCAGCCAATGAAATGTCGCTGTCAGAGACCACTTTAATTGTCATTGTCGTCATTGGCGGTGTCGGACTCGTGTCGATCCTTGTCTTCATTCTGATCGTCAAAAAACGAAAACCAAGAAAAAGAAGTAAGAATGTGGTTCCACTGCTGAAATACAAAATAAAATAAACATTTATTTTATTTGAACTTTTTGCATTTTTTAAAATATAATTTTCAGCCTCAAGTCTTCTGTCCCTTGAAAGGTAGGGATTATACGTATACTAAGCAGATATTCATTTTATTTAGTTAACTACCATGAATATATTATTCTTTTTTGTTTTATTCTAATTTTTAAAAAAATATTTTGGCAAGTTGCCTTTTAGGAGATTTATCAGGGAAATGATTGATTGATTGTATATTGTTTAACGTCCCTCTCGAGAATTTTTCACTCATATGGAGACGTCACCGTATGCCGGTGAAGGGCTTCAAATTTTGACCTTTACTCGGCACTCAGGGCCATTAAGAAGTGAGGGATCTTTATCGTGCTAGCGCCTGTCGCTTAAACGGGGCCTCGTTTTTTAAGGTCTCATCCGAAGGACCCACAACTTTCACTTCAATGTGCCGAGCGCATGGCGAAGGAACAGTTGCTACCCATTTTAACGACTAGGTCAGTCGCGGCCGAGATACGAACTCGCGACCTCCCGATCACGGAGCGAGCGCTCTACCGACTGAGCTACCGTGAACGGTCAGGGGAACTGAGGTTGAATTTGGAAAAAAACGTTTAAATCCATTGTTCTATAATAATTGTTTTTAAAATGGAAGATTCTGCGAACCACCATGCCGATGCCTTAAAATTTGTCAATAAAGACATAAATGATGTAAACAGAAGCATCAAAATATGAATGGACATCACCAAAAAGTTATTTTAAGTAAATTGTCGACAAGTATACCCCTGGGCACAAAGAAAAGAATCAAGTCAGTCCTATCCATTTTACTGTTGTTAGATTTACAGCAACCATTAAGTTGATATAAAAAATATTTTACTTAAGTATCATGTTTTTATTTGTAATTTGATGTTATTCTAGGTATAATGAATCTATGGGGAGAAATAGCTACCTTACGCAAAAGATGACAAATGGTAATAATTTTCCTTTACTTTTCGATAAAAATATATATACTTAGTAATTTATAATCTTTAAATGGAGCACTTCATCGAAAGGAGATCAAAATAGTCTGAAAAAGGCCACAACCACCCAGCCCTCTTCAGTATAGCACTTTATGTAATGTTTTTGATTTATTGTTTTGATACGAAACTTTTAACTTAAAAGTATTAAAACTGTTTATTTCGAAGAGCTTGGACTACAGACACTTTGTTAAGTAATAATATTATTGCTTTCGTATTGAGTAAATTTTTCTGAAATTGTAGACTTTGATACCGCGGGAAGTAATGGTGAAAGGTATGATTGTTGATGTTAGAACTTAATTATACAAAATACATATATTTCAATTTGAAAAAAGCCATAAATTCCACAAACATCATTAATTTATGTCTTCAATTAAAAAAAATTGTATGTAAGGATGTTGATTATAAAACGTTATCGATTTTCTTTCTGAAAGCGTGGCCCGTTCACCTGAGACCTACCTGACTCCACAATGGATGACCTCGCCGCAGTCGGATTCATGTAAGTAATAAAAAATCATAAGGAATTATGAAATGGAACGCTCGTTAGTTAAATACTTGATTTTTGAAATGGGGAAGTATTGAAATAAATGAAGTAAAATCATTTTTAGAATTGCATGTACTTTTTAAAATTTGCAGCTTCATTGATGATAATCTTCATCTTTTATAAGACCTTTTAATACTGCAATAAGCAGTGAATATATAGTGATTAAAACTGATAAAAAAGTTCAATAAAAATGTAATAATTTTTTTAGTTTAATATAATATTTATAATTATATAGTTCGCGTTTTTTTACTTGGACTTCGAGACAGCAATTTTTATTCGGACAAGGAATCCATTTTCATCTTTTTTAAATATAACATTTAGCAACAATTACATTTATGTAATAAAAATCAAAATGATATGTATTTTAGCTTTACGTCAAATGAGGTGAGTGAGAAAGAAAGTAAATATGTCAATCTTCGATTTAAATACATGTAAGCATGTTTTGCATAACTTGAAAGTTAACCATATTCACTTCTCTTATTTGCATCCTAAAGTTAGTCTCTTCTTGTTAAAATAAAAAGAATAAAATATTTATTCCTTTAGATATATTTTCATTCTTATGTCGATACGATATATCCTGGTGAGCTTAGGATAAAGATATCAAGGAGGCTGATACATATGTTCCATCGATATTTTACTTGAAAAAGACGTTAATGGTAATCTAATAACTAATATCTGTGATAAACGTGATGAGTTTAACTTTTCAATTCTCAACTTCCCTTATGGTTGAGTTATGGAGCAATATACCTTCATCACCTGCATACGGAGTTTATATATCTCAGTTGATTCGATACGCAAGAGCATGCTCTACGTGTGAACAATTTCTTAAACGAGGTAAATTTTTGACAAACAAGTTGATGAAACAAGAATATCAGCAGTCTCGCTTAAAGTCTTTATTTCGTAAGTTCTATGGTCGATACAATGACCTTGTTAGCATGCTTACTGACGTTTTTCATACTAATTACTATTTTTAGTCCATTTTTATACACTAAATTGACGACGGATTTCCCCGTTATTTCCTGATCATGACAAGGAGCACACGGCAGGTCGACAGGGGATTCTCACTCCTCCATTGCACTTGACCCCACCTCTGATGTTTTAGAGGTCTATATCTACTCAGCACCTATTTATACCCCAGCTCCGAAGGAGAGGGGGGTATACTGTTTAACCCTTGTGTGTCTGTCCGTCTGTCTGTGTGTCCGTGTAGCTGTATGTCCGTCCGTAACAAATTTTCGTCGCAGTTTTCTCAGCAACTACTCATCGTAGATGATTGAAATTTTAACACAATCTTCTCTGAGGCATGCCATATAGTGGGATACATTTTCGCTCAAATCCGATGTCAATTTCCTATTTGTCTGTGCGTCTGTCTGTTTCATACATAACAAATTTTCGTCGCAGTTTTCTCTACAACTACTCATTGTAGATGCTTGAAATTTTAACACAATCTTCTCTGAGGTATGTTATATGTTGGGATATATTTTTGTGCAAATCAGATATCAACTTCCTGTTTGTGCGTCTGTCCGTTTCATACATAACAAATTTTCGTCGCAGTTTTCTCAGCAACTACTCATCGCAGGTGCTTGAAATTTTAACACAATTTTCTCTGAGGTATGCCATATGTTGGGATAGATTTTTATCTAAATCCAATGTCAACTTCCTGTTTGTTTGTGTGTCTGTCCGTTTCATACATAAAAAAATTTCGTCGCAGTTTTCTATTAGCTATTTATAGCAGTTGCTTGAAATTTTATTACACTCTTTGTTGAGGCATGCCGTATGGTGGGATTAATTTTGATATGAATCTGATGTCAACTTCATATTTTTCTGTGCATCTGCCTGTATTTGGACTTGTGTAACAGTATATTAACATGATAGTGCTTATTTACATCAGAGCGGGGGTATTACTAGTGAGCACTGGTTCACAGATTTCTTGTTTGTATTGTTTTATGGGTTTTTGATCTTGAATACTGTTCGTGACCTTATATTTCATGCAAAAGTACAATTAAATGTCATCATCAATCAATAAAATTTTTTCAGGAAATAGCCTTTCCCCTACAAACTAATTTCACTTTTTGATTCTACAAAAAATTAGCTTGTGTATAAAAATAATTATTATGTGAAAACTGAGCTACATCGGTATAATATATGATTTTTTACACTGCATTTAGGCAAAAATACAAATATTGCCTTATTTTCTTGACATATTTTTTGCTTTTTTCTATTCTGATAACAGGTATCTCAAAAGTTTCTGCTGTCAATCAATTTAATTATTATTTCAAAGTTTCATATCTATAAACAAGCCAATTACAATCAAAATATATAAGTTCTGTCATATTAATATTCAGATTGTATTGTTTGAATGGACTTTTGAGCTTTAATACTTTTCGGTATCTCTATATTTTTCACGTTTCTTTACCCTGTCATCAAATATATTCTTAAGTGTTTTTTTTTCATTTATTTCACTTTGTTTCAAAGTTCATCAAAGTTCAAGTTAATCACTCTTTTGTTTCTGACACTGTTTGAGTATTTAATTATCTATTTTTTTAAAGATCAGAGGGAAATGAATATGCGAGTGTCGATGATCCAGCGATCCTGAAAATGAGCTCGCAGCGAAAAGGTACAGTGGCCCTTTCTCCAAATATTTTACGACTAAGATTAAAATCTACTTGTTTGTAATTTTGATTGATTGATATGATTTTTTTTACACATTTTTTTACATAGTTGTGTAACGTAATCGAAAAATAAGAGTTTTGTGATCTACTACAATGTAGATACTTCGCGGAGAATTGGAAAACTCTTATATTGTCGTAAGATTTTTTGTGAAAAGGGACTCAGGTACTGTATATACCGATAATGCATGGCTAACCTTTAGTGACATAAACTCTCCTATACTCTTTCACTTTTAAATATATTTTTGAGATCAAAGGAGTATAAGCGAAAAAAAAAATCTTATCAATTTAATTTTCTGCTCATTTTTTTTTCGTTTCAGATAATGGAAAATTCCAGTTAAACGGGTATTTTTTGTTTATAAATTGCATTTTTTAACACATATTTCTTGCTAGATAACCAAATTATGGAGTTACATAAAATTAAAATATTTTAACATTTTATTCATTAGTGGTTTCTCCATGAG
Organism: Saccostrea cuccullata; assembly: GCF_032062105.1. Taxonomy (NCBI): domain Eukaryota; kingdom Metazoa; phylum Mollusca; class Bivalvia; order Ostreida; family Ostreidae; genus Saccostrea; species Saccostrea cuccullata. The sequence goes on from NW_026918300.1 coordinate 60,710, forward strand.
TCCACAACTTCCACGTCGATCTTTTAACAACGTTGATCCTCGAAGTGATTACTTGACGATGGGCAGGGATTTAGAAGGTGAAATGGAATTAATTTCATTGTTTCATTGACCACTTTTTACAGTTAACGCCTTAAAGTTTTCAATTATCTAGATATTAATGATTTTCCGCATTTGATTCTGTATGAGTCAAATGACGTTTTCATGTTCAAATATTTTTTTCACAGGTGCTTTTAAGTCACAAACGTCTTCAAGGTATATTTTTATTTTGATTTTTTGTAAATAAATTTTATTTACTATATTAAATTAAACATCGTAGTTGTTGACGTAATAATTTTTATTTCAGTGTGGAGAATAAACTGTACCAAAAACCGACTGGCGAAGGTTTCGAATTTACCCAGTACTTGACTGTTGGTGATGAGAATGGTATGTTGTTATCACATAGAATGTATAATTCAAAATTTCACATGTAAATCAGCGTTCATTATGCATATTAAATTCTTTAATGAAATCAAGGAAGGAGATTGTTAATTATTGTTTTTTTTTCACATTTGCTTGTCAGAACGTGTAAACTTGGAGGTGCAAAGTGGTGGTTACAGTGAAGTCAACTATCGGAAAAAGTCGGTACCAAAGTGATGTCGCTTTTTATCGCACGTTCTGTCAAACTGTAGACTGTACGTTGGTAAACTAGATCCTTTTTTCACAAATTAAACTTGTAGACTACGTAGAAAATATGTCAAGGGAAAAAGTTTTTTTTAAATACTGTGGAAAGCCCATTATTGGTAATATCCTTGACAGAAACTGGACATTAAGAAAAACATTCAGATGTTGGTAATATAAACAAAATGTTCATGACTTTTAAAGATACATGTAGGGAAAAAATCACAGTTCATAAAATGTGAGAATAACATTTTTTTATAATTTAATTTTTAGCACATTTAATTTGGAAAAAGATTAAATCCATTTCGTATAACATAAGTTGCCTACGTCACAATCAGATACGTTAACAACGTATTACTCTGCTTGACGTTACTTTTAAAAATATGCTCAATTTGAAGCCTTAACTTTAGGAAAATTTGTCTGATTGTCTTCACTGAAATAAAATTATAAGGAATGAAGCTTATTTTAACTTACCAGGTATGTTATACGATATAATAGTTTACGTTTTTCTTTAAATCGGTTGATAAAAAAGGGTAAACTGCAAAAGTTATTTCATACAATATAAGTTTAACAAACACCATTCCTTAAATGTAGAAAAAAAATCTTTCAAATTGGAATTTCATGCATATACATGTATTCCGTGTCAATTTTTCAGCTCTACTGGTCATAGACCAGTTCAAGAGCTTATGCGATAGAAAGGTGTCAATCGTCCGTCCGTCTGTCTATAAACAAGTTTACAAAATGCTACCCGTTCCACAGTTTTGATCTGATTTCAATATATCTTGGTACACAAGTAGACTACACTAAGATGCATTTTTTGCATCAGTTTTTGATTTCCTTTTACGGTGTTTCCATGATTACTAAAAATAAAAATTTCTTAGCAATTCCTTTTAAACGCAATTCCTCTTAAATTTTTTGTCTGTTTTCAATATAACTTGGCACACAACTAGTCTACATAAGATATATAATTAAGTGAATCAGTTTTTGATTTCGATGAACGGTTTTGCCATGGTTACTAAAAATAGAAATTCCTTTAAAACACTACTCCTCCTTCAATTCTGGTCAAATTTAAATATTTTGTGGCACACAAGTAGACTACACTAAGATACATAATTTTATTTATTGCTGTCTGTTGCAAATTTTTAAAACCAAGTACTACTTTTCCTTTCTTATACGTACAGAACAGTAGAGCTACCGTCTCATTAGAGACTCCTGGTTTAAAATGCAACTTTGTGTAACAGTGAAACAAATACAGCAACTTCAGTATTTTACCATCAGACATAAAATTGCTTTGCATGCTGTAAATATTTTTAATTGGTACATGTATATTTATTCATCTAATTGAGACATGTCTGTATTACTGTATTTCTGCCATACTTTGTTCCATTGCAATTTCTTCTTTTTTGAAAATATGTAAATAAAGCATATGAAAAGCTCTAGAAAGTTGGTATGTTTTGTGACCGATACACTAACATACGTAATTCATGCATTGTCCGAATAACTCACATATGCGTTCTAAGTTGCTAAAGAGGTCTTAGAAACCGAAGCCCTATCTGGAAAATGTTCACAAGATCTCTGAAATTAAACTACATACAATCTGTATGTTTATAAAGGCTCTTTAATAAACATTAAAAACTCTCATAAGTAATGTCTGTGTAAATCATTAACTTGGACCTCACGGGGACGTGATGGGGTCATGAAGAGGGATCATGCTTTGTATTGAAATAATGTAAGGGAAAAATCTAATGACATTCAAATATTGGTCGGTCATGACAACTTGATAAGTTAGCATTTGATATATGTATAAACATTTTTCCTTCCCTGGCAAATTTTCGCATAACATGGGTTTTATATCAAATATTGACTCTAAATTAATCACTTTCAACTGGTGTGGACAATATTTGCATTCGTATGAAGCATTATTTGTCCAAAATCTTACACGTGAAGAGGAAAACACTTGGTGTGGCCATCAACTCGACATTTAAATATATCGACGATGTATTTTCAATTACCAATGGTTATTTTCATTCTTATGTCGATACAATATATCCTGGTAAGCTTCAGATGAAAGACACCACAAAGCCTGAAATATCTGTTTCATAATTGGATATTTTACTTGAAAAAGACTTGAATGGTCATCCATCAACCAAGTTCTATGATAAACTTGATGTCTTTAACTTTTCAATCGTCAACTTTCCTTACTTATGCAGCAATACCCTTCATCACCTGCATACGGAGTTTATATATCTTCACTGATTCGATACGCAAGAGCATGCTCTACTTATGAACAATTTCTAAAACGAGGTAAATTATTGACAAACAAGTTGATGAAACAAGAATTTCAGCAGTCTCGTTAAAAGTCATCATTTCGTTCTATGGGCGATACAATGACCTTGTCAGCAAATGCATTTAATCATTGAGTCAATGCTGACTGACGCTTTTCATATGGAAAGAAGACATTAAATACAAGATGTACTGTATCAGGACTTTGACCTTTCTTAAAAGTCAAATCAAGAATAAACATGATTCGACCACAATTTAAAGGGGCCTGGACACAGTTTCAGCCAAAAATTTTCATACCATTTTTTAGGTTTAGAAACACTTAAGTAACTAAAGGTATTTCTAGTGATAAGCAACTTTTTGAATTTTAGTTGTCGAGTTACAAGACAGATTTACAGCTCCAAACCTTTGTTATGTAAACAAGGCCCAAGCCATGTTTTTGTTTACATAGGTTAAACATGCTGATAATTGTTCGTCAAAGCAGATTTTTTCAAGAAAGAAGTTAATTCTAAATATAATTAGACATTTTCTAACGATTTGCTGAATCTCATTTGTTATAAACATGATATTTTCAAAATGTAAACAAAAACAAGGCACAAGCTTTGTTTACATTCTAAAGAATTCTTAGTCCTATACCTCCTTTGTAAATTAACAAATGATGTATAAATTTTTGCTGATCATTAGAATTGCCCTAGTTATGAATTGTAAAAATTAAAACTGGTATTAATAACAAAAAAATTCAGCTGAAACTGTGTCCATGCCCCTTTAAGAACCCTTTGACATTTCGATTTCAAACTTGGAACATGCAGAGAATGATCTTGATCCAATTATTATAATGGTAAGGTCAAACTTATACATCAAAATAGAGCCAAGGCCATACGACAAAGTTTTATTGTGAAGCGCTAGCAAAACCAAAACAAACAAGAAGTCTGTAAGCCAATGCTCACTAGTAATACCCCCGCTCTGATGTAATATACACATGTACAGTGACGGACAGATGCACGGATAAATTGGAAATTGACATCAGATTCATATAAAAATAACATGTAACATGCCTCAGAAAAGATGGTGTTAAAATTTCAAGCATCTGAGACGAGTAGTTGCTGAGAAAACTGCGACGAAAATTTGTTACTGGCGGACACACGTCCGACTGAAGGTCCGGAGGATCCGGTTTTCATCATCAATTGAAAAGTAAATCATTCAATTTCAAAAATGATATTAAAATTAGGCGAGTATGCAGTTCTGAACCATGAAGTTTAACAAGAAAACTTCCAAAATTGGTTAGGTAGAGAGGAAGCTCCAAGCGACAAACGCATGTACACGACAGGATCATAAGTATGCCCAATAAAAATTTAAATAAAATATGTTTATTAACAAAATTGATGACACGGCAACTCACCTTTTTAACCAATTCAACAAAACTGCACTTGAATTTCCATCCATTTGGTTTGTAAACAAACCCCTGACGAAAAGAACATTTACAAAATTTGTACATTTGCCAAAACTAGTGAAATCTATGCTACATTGAGGACAACGCTAGTCATGAAACAAGGCACATAATGTTCATGTCAGGGCATATACATGAATCTTCCATAAGATCGTACAAGACACTGTTCACCGCAGCAAAAAAAGCACTCTGTGCCAAAATTTCAAAAATGACAGATGAAAACTTTCCAAAACATGAGACATCAAATGCTGTTCTTGACGTTAGCTAGGTTCCGATGACAGCACCTCTTTTTAACCACTCCCCCCCCCCTCCCATGCGGAATTCTGCAACCTTCTTCAGTTGAAAATACTCAACAAATGATGACAAGAAACATATTGATGCAAGCGTCAAAAATCGGCCGCAAACCAATTTATATAATTATTTAAGTTCCTTTCAGAAACTGAAATTTGTATGAGCTGTTTTTTAAAAATATCTTATATTTATCTGTAAAAATATCCTCGTGACATGAAAAAAAAATGCATGCGACAATGCCGATTTTCTTCATGCATGATGCATGTACAATATAACATGTAAAGGCAATTAAACTGTGCATAGTTTTCTGCGTCTCTGCACTCAGTTTGGTACAACACTTAACAAATTCTGGTGGAAGTTTGCTATTTACGTAGTTTTTGCATAAAAAGTACTATTAGTGGCTTGGTCAAAAAGGGATAAGTCTAATAATACTGGTGATGTCTTTATTGATGGTAACATCAACGTAAGAACTGTAAAAACAAATACAAAATTTATCAGTAATTATTACATAACAAGAAAATCTAAAATTACATAAAGTACACAAACATGCACTAAGATGACCCTTTGGTATACATACACATGTAGACTAGAGTTCAATATTCAATAATATCAGCTAATTGACTAGTAATATGTAATATGAATAACATCTATACGTTTAATTTAATTCACTACTTAATCTCAATAAAATATTACCAGTGACAATCAGAAAATATGACTCTGCTACTTCACTTAAAACATGTAAACAAACTTGGCGCCTTGCCTTACATTACCGTACAAAGGGCAATAACTCTAAGTTGATAATCACACAAAATTCCATGTGCACAACAAATAATCTCACAACCGACAATTTACATAATGAATCAGTTCTATTTAATCATTAAATTGGTATGATATATAAAATACAAACTGCTATGGGACTAATAATTATCAATCAAAATTTCACTACACGTGGGTCAAAATGGCGCCATGTATAAAACCACACTAGCCATGCTTGTACAAAAATGCTCTACATACAGAGTAATCGTTATAAATATGTAAAATCAGAAACATTAACTAACAAGATCAGGGACGTTAAACGTTACTATGAGCATATGAATACATAATTGCTAATTACCTTGTTCTCCTGACCAAGTCGCTAAGTTCTTTTGACTATCGTTCTGCGTTAACGTTAATGGATGTACAGAGATGCTGGGCGGAAATTACGTAATATACAAATAGTAGCCGGACCCAAATATAAGAAGATTGCCTATCCGGAATTATTTACCAAACATTGTTACACATATGTGATTTACAAAAAATATTGCAAATAAAATAGACTCCATTAAAATTATAGTAAAATAAAAATTATGACATTTACACTCCCACCAAAATCAGCATGATTTTAGACATTCAAAGTATCAATAAAGGTGTTAAGCTTGCAATCTACATATCGTCTAGAATACAACATACAACTATAACATAGCAGTTACATTAATTTGCAATGAGTAGCACAAGCTTGTGAACTGTTCTCTCCAGGACTCCAGACTGCATTTTCACCTTGACTCTCCGTACAAGACCATCATCATCTGGGTTGGCTTCGACAACTCTACCGAGAGGCCATTGGTTGCGTGGCAGGTCAACGTCCTTCACCAGAACAATGTCACCTTCCTTGATGTTCCGACGAACTCCATGCCACTTCTGTCGTAAGGTGATCTGAGCCAAGTACTCATGTCTCCAACGGGACCAAAATTGTTCCATAAGGTACTGTACACGTCTCCAACGTTTACGGACATACATGTCTTCCTTCACGAACTCTCCAGGAGGGGGAAGGGGAGAAGTGGTCTTCCCAGTTAAGATGTGGTTCGGAGTAAGCGGCTCCAGTGAGTCTGGGTTGTCTATCTCACTAACCGTTAGTGGGCGACCGTTTACAATAGACATCGCTTCATAGAATATGGTTCTCAGCGAGGAATCATCTAGCCTTCCAGGACAAAGTAATAGTATGGCGTTGAGTATGTTACGGACGGTTCTTATTTGACGTTCCCACACACCTCCTGTATGACTAGCACTGGGCGCGTTAAACACAAATTCACAGTGTTTCTCTGCCAGGAATGAGCATATTCTTTCCTTGTTAAGTGCTTTCTGGAACTCATTCTTAGCTCCAATGAAATTGGTTCCTTGGTCCGAGCGCAACTGTCTCACGGTTCCTCTAATGGCGATAAAACAGCGCAAACCATTGATAAACGCATCAGTAGACATGTCATCTAACATCTCAATGTGGATAGCACGAGAGCACATGCAGGTAAATAGTAACCCATATCGTTTTATTTCCTTTCGTCCCTGTTTCACAATAAATGGGCCGAAACAGTCCATACCGCAGTATGTGAAAGGCAGAGATGGTTCCATACGCTCCTTGGGCAAGTCTGCCATTCTCTGTGTCTCTGTCGGTCGTCTCAACTTCCTGCATATAACGCACTGACGTATGTAGCTGGCTACTGTCTTACTTCCTCCTACAATCCAATAACCAAGAGACCGGAGCTTGTTCAGGGTAATTCCTCTTCCTTGATGAAAGGTTTCCTTGTGAGCATGTGAAAGAATCAAGTGCGTGATATGACCATTTCTGGGTAAGATTATTGGGTTCTTGTAAGCAGCAGACAGGGTTGCCTTCCTCAGTCGGCCTCCGACTCGAAGTATCCCATCTTGTAGAATTGGCTCTAGGGGTTTCAGGGAGTTAGACTTTGGTAGCCCTTCAGATTTCTCGAGAGCGCTGATAGCATCTTGAAAGGTTTCATGTTGAACCTGCTTGATGATAGTTTGTTCTGCTTGAAGTCTTTCATTCGGATTTGGTGGATAGGTTCCCTTGACACCATTGGCGAGTCTCTGCATTCTGGCGATGAAGGATATCATTTTGGTCCAAGATGAGAATCGAGACAGAATGTCAAGGATACTAGAATGAGCCTTTGATTTGGTGCATAGAGTTCTTGCAGATCTTACTTCAGGGTCTCCAAGTTGCAACTCTGTTTCAACACCTTTGCTTTCAATGATGGACTGCCATAGTAATGGAGGGCCGGTCAACCATGAAGAATCATTAACTTCAGATGCACGCAGTCCACGCGAGGCATGATCGGCTGGGTTGCTGGCAGATTCAATGTATAGCCACTGATGAGGTTTTGTTGCATCTCTTATCATCTGTACACGGTTTGCAACAAATACGTGGAACCTGCGAGCCTCGTTGTTGATGTAGCCAAGCACCACTTTAGAGTCTGTCCAAAAGTACTCTCTGTTGATAGGTAGATTCAGCTCCCTCTTCAGAAATAAACTGACCTTCACTGACAATACTGCAGCTGTCAATTCCAAGCGAGGTATCGTTACAACCTTTAGAGGTGCTACTCTTGCCTTTGCAATAACTAAAGCACAATGTACCTTAGTTCCCTTTACAACTCTAAGGTAAGAACACTGTCCATAGCCATTTGTGCTTGCGTCCGAGAAATGATGCAGCTCAAAGGTTATCGGTTTGCCAAAATCACTTGGTATGAGGCATCTTGGGACTTTGATGAGATCAAGGTTCTGTAGATCTTTGATCCAAGCTTCCCATTCAAGTAGTCTGTCTGCGGGTAGAGGGTCATTCCATCCTATGTTACCTTGACATATCTCCTGCAGTATTCGTTTCCCAGTCAGTGTGAAAGGGGAGAGAAATCCCAATGGGTCGAATATTGATGCTACAATGGATAGCATACTGCGCCTAGTAGGAGATGCATTCTGGTCGACAGCTTTGAAGCAAAATGCATCCTCTTCAATGTTCCACTTTATACCAAGTGCTTGTTCCATAGGTAATTGTTCATGTGAAAGGTCTAAGTCTTTAACATCTGCCGCTCTCTCTGATTCAGCAACAGAATTTATTACGTTCTTGTTGTTGGAAATAAATTTGTGTAGACGCAATCCACCATTGGCACACAGAATCTGTGCATCTTGTATCAACTTGATAGCTTCTTCTTCCGTCTCAACACTGGTGAGTCCGTCATCCACATAGAAATTATTCTGCACAAAGAATGATGCAGCTTGAAGTTGCTCTTCTTGGCTTTTGGCTAAGAACTTGAGTCCATAATTAGCACATCCTGGGGAGGAAGCCGCTCCAAACAGGTGTACTCTCATACGATATTCCTTGGGTTCTGCATCCAAGTTTCCATCCTCCCACCATAGGAATCGTAAGAAGTCTCGGTCTGCTTCATGTACAACAAACTGGTGGAACATCTTCTCCACATCACACATGACAGCCACAGGGTGTTGTCTGAATCTGCATAGAACCCCAGTCAAGGCATTTGTTAAATCCGGACCAGTCAGTAGGTATTCATTTAATGAAGCCTCTTTGAATCTTGCTGAACAGTCAAAAACTACTCTAAGCTTTCCAGGTTTTTTCGGGTGATAAACACCATGATGTGGGATATACCATGTATTTCCACTGACACCATCTGACGATACTGGTTCGGCGTCTCCTCTCTCCAATACTTCTCTCATGAAAGTCTTGTAATGTTCTTGATATGTCTGGTCTCTTTTAAGTTTTCGTTTCAGATGATTTAAGCGGATCAATGCAAGTGACTTGTTGTTGGGCAGGGAGGGTCGCTCCTTGAATGGCAGAGGCATTTCCAAATGCTTATCCTCATGCTGCTGTATGTTTTCTTTCATGAAGTTAAGGAAGGCGATGTCATCTTGAGATATCTTGATATCTTCATTCTTGTCATGAGCAAAGTCTTTCTCCAAAGTTTTTATGACATCCCTGGGTGTACAGCTATGCAGCTCCTTCACTGAAGTTCTGTGACAAACAACAGTAACGTCCGAGTCTGTGTGATCTGTGTATCCAACCACGCTCCAACCAAGCAGTGTCTGGATGCCATATGGCTGGTTCTCGTTTCCTGTTAGAGTTCTTTTTGGTACAAGAGCTTGAGGACAATTGTATCCAATCAAGAGTCCAACTTCACATGACTGAAGAGGTGGTAGTTCGTTGCTAAGCTCCTTCAGGTGTGGCCAGCACAATTACAGTTTTCCTTTCAGGTATATGTGAGCGATCCGCAGGAATGAAGTCTCTCGTATATGCATTATCTATCGTCACAAATTCGGTAGACTTGAACCCTCTCACTCTCAGGTTCTGTATACGGAAACTGTTAATGATAGTGTGCTGTGAGGTCATGGTAGAGAAGCTGAGACGTGTTGGTTGTCTATTCACATGCAAGGCAGCAGCCGTTTCGTCTAGCACAAAGGTAGTGTCACTTTGTGTGTCTAAGAGAGCATATGTCAATATCTCGTGCGAGGGGTTCTCCTGAACAGAAAGCCACACTGGAACGATCATGGAGGTGCTGTGACCATATCCTCTGCTCACACGAAAGGAACTGGCTTCCTTGACCTCTAATTGTTGCTTTCTTGTTGGTGATTCATCTTCATGCATGCAGGTTGGGTGTTTTCCCTTGCAGATACCACACGTATGCTTCTTCTTGCAGTCCTTGTTTCTGTGGCCCTTGCGTAGACATCCAAAGCACAGGTTTTTCTTACGCACTACCACTCGTTTATCCTCAATAGACAAGTTAATAAATTTCTCACACTTGAACAAGGGATGTCCTTCTTTCTCACAATAATCACATAAGTTGGGTCTCATGTCAGTTCCCGTTGCATTGTGCTGATGAGTTGAATTCGTTGCGAGGACATTTGCTTTGTGACTCGAGTTTTTGTGCTCTCTGGCAGGTTTAGTGTCAGTGTCCTTGAGCGCATAGATTGACGAGACTGGATTACAAGCAATGCGAGCCTCCTTTACAACGAAGTCCACAAACTTGGAGAATAATGGATATTCACCAGTAGAGTCAATAGTTTCTTGAACTTGACGATTCCAACGCAGTGCAGCCCAATTAGGAAGTTTGCTTAATAGTTTCTGATTTTCAGAGCAGTCGTCCAGAATTTTAAGGCTTGGAACCTGAGGCGTTGCATCTCGACAGGCTTGCAGAAAGTCTCCAAAATCTCTGAGAGCCTTTGAATTCCCTTCTGTGATTTTAGGCCAATTCTCTAGTCTCTTCCTAAATGCCTTCTGCATAACAAATGGGTGTCCGTATCTGTCCTGCAGGACTTGTCTGGCATGCAGAGCTGCTTCCACTGTAGAAGAATCCATCTATGGCCTGTAGTGCTTCACCCGCCACGTATCTCTTCAAATAGAATAGTCTCTCTTGCTCAGGAATGCCTTTACGTTCTATCAATGCATGAAAGGCTGTCTTCCATTCTACGAATCGAAGTGGATCTCCTGTGAACACTGACGGCTCAGGTATAGGTAGTCTATTAAGGTTCACTGAGTCCGCAAACACCTTTGCTAAGATACTTGTTGTAGAATCATCGTTTGTGGTGCTGTTCGAGTTGACTGTAGCGTTGTTAGTAGGTGGGTTGAACGGAGTATAAGTAGACCTCCCAGTGTGTGTAACGGTAGGATGAGTAGTAGACGTGACGACTGGTGTAAACAAAGGGTGGCTAACAATAGTCGGAACAGCCGGGGGGTCAGTTGGACGGCTTCTAAAGGAAGTGTCATGTTCAGTTTGACGTCTGCTTGTGGCTGCAGCAATGTTCACATCCCCCTGCATCAAATCCGAGTAGGCCTTGAGTCTTGCTTCTGCCATTGCAACTGATTTCTCTGCTTGCAATTTTCTCACTTCCCGCTGCTGAGTTTCTAGTAGTTTTCGTTGTTGCTCTTGCAGTGCTTCAAACTTTGTTTGCTGTTCCTCTTCTTTCTTTATCGACTCCAGTTGTACCCTTTTGGTTGCTACATCTGCGAGGGCATCCACGAACTTTGAGGCAGTTGTGATTTTATCGAATCACTCTCCGAGACACTAGACCAACTTAAGTCACTAAACACAGACCTAGCATACTCATTATGCTTTAAACCTTTACGACTGTCTATGGTGTCTTCAAATCCTGAGATTTTTTTCATTGATGAGATGAGTCATGTCTTTAGAAATAGCAACACAAGCGTCCACTTTCCGAACTACACTTTGGTGTGGTGCATTACATGAATTACGCAAATGTTCAAAAGCCTCTATGACCTCTCTTTCCAGCTTTAATATTTCGTCTAACATGTTTCCAAGATCTTCTTCACTGGACTCTATTTTCACATTTTGTCTACACTCTCTGACCTTGAACTTCCATCGATCGAAGCACAATTGAATCCTCTTTTCACGTCTCTTAGACTCCTGGTCCATGTAATCTAACATTCGGTCGGTGGGTTTATGTACCCGTTCAGACTTCCTCTGTCCCACAAGTAAAGTGTCTTTGTTTGTCGTTTGTTGTGTCTCATTATTCACTGGTTCGTTATTTTCGTTATTCATCGTTGTATCATAGTTTTCGTTGGATGTTGAACCATTAGCTGTATCCGTAACATCAGGCGTTGTACCATCCGGGGTCGTTTTGTCATCAACCTTTGACATCTTGATGAGACTGAAGTCAAGTTCTTACTGTTAGTGGCTTGGTCAAAAAGGGATAAGTCTAATAATACTGGTGATGTCTTTATTGATGGTAACATCAACGTAAGAACTGTAAAAACAAATACAAAATTTATCAGTAATTATTACATAACAAGAAAATCTAAAATTACATAAAGTACACAAACATGCACTAAGATGACCCTTTGGTATACATACACATGTAGACTAGAGTTCAATATTCAATAATATCAGCTAATTGACTAGTAATATGTAATATGAATAACATCTATACGTTTAATTTAATTCACTACTTAATCTCAATAAAATATTACCAGTGACAATCAGAAAATATGACTCTGCTACTTCACTTAAAACATGTAAACAAACTTGGCGCCTTGCCTTACATTACCGTACAAAGGGCAATAACTCTAAGTTGATAATCACACAAAATTCCATGTGCACAACAAATAATCTCACAACCGACAATTTACATAATGAATCAGTTCTATTTAATCATTAAATTGGTATGATATATAAAATACAAACTGCTATGGGACTAATAATTATCAATCAAAATTTCACTACACGTGGGTCAAAATGGCGCCATGTATAAAACCACCCTAGCCATGCTTGTACAAAAATGCTCTACATACAGAGTAATCGTTATAAATATGTAAATCAGAAACATTAACTAACAAGATCAGGACGTTAAACGTTACTATGAGCATATGAATATAAGCATACATAATTGCTAATTACCTTGTTCTCCTGACCAAGTCGCTAAGTTCTTTTGACTATCGTTCTGCGTTAACGTTAATGGATGTACAGAGATGCTGGGCGGAAATTACGTAATATACAAATAGTAGCCGGACCCAAATATAAGAAGATTGCCTATCCGGAATTATTTACCAAACATTGTTACACATATGTGATTTACAAAAAATATTGCAAATAAAATAGACTCCATTAAAATTATAGTAAAATAAAAATTATGACATTTACAAGTACAAAACTAAAGTTTAAACTTAGCTATAGTTTTACCTTAATAAAAACGCAACAAATATATAACATGTGGGGCTCCTTGCTCTCTCTTAAAGTATGTTACCCCCCCCCCCAAGTCCTTCTAGATCCACCACTACATTTCTTCTCTTTCAATCTCTTTGTTTTCGTGTTGAGATGTGTCGGGAAAATACTTCACTGTAGGAAAGCGGCTGACCGTAGTATATACTACGGTCATCAAAACATGTCGGCCGAGGTCACCGCTTAGAAATTTTCAGTCAAGATTTTAAACATTTGCTAGGTTATCTGTGTTAGTTCTTAAAAAATTTATATGTACGCTAATGAGAACTTGCTATAGGTTAGTATAATTTACCTGGATTTAAAGAAATAAAGCTGTAGTACGACCTCAAAGTTTTTGACAATGATGACCGTAACAAAATATTAAGATGACCGTAATATGGATTTCTCCCAAAGAAGTAGGATGACCGTAATATATAAATATAATCTAATGTGTTTTCTATTCTGTTGCAGAGGCAGACATATCATGTTATTTTTGTGTTAAAAAAGACAAAGATGTTAATGTAATTTTGAACCATAGCTATGGCACGCCAAATTCACAAAATGAAGTAAACAGAGTTTCACAGTCAATAAACTAGGTTTATTGCTTGTAAACTATAGTTTACTGACTATAAACTATAGTTAACAGCATTAACCTATATTTCACATCAGTAAATCATAATTAACGCGATTATGTATGTTTCACAACCGTAATCTATACTTAACACCGAAAACAATCATTTGCAATTGCAAAACATATATTACCTGATCAATACAGTTTCACGATTTGTAAACTAGGGTTTACAATTCTTAATTATAGTTAACGATCTGATAAATAAAGTTTCGCGATTTGTGAAACTATATATGATAAACAATTCTTACCTATAGTTTACGATTGTAAATTATAGTTTTCAAACGTGAATCTATGTTTTTCAACAAAATCTAATGTAAAACGCTTTATTAAGAACAGATAATCTTAGATTACCATTCGTAAACTATAGTTAATTAACAACCGGTAAATATAGTTTCACACATGAAAACTATAGTTCACAGTTTGTAAACTATAGCTTACAGTCATAAAACCTAGTTTATCAACTGTGAAACTGTGTTTTGCTCTTTTTTGTGAAATTGACGTGCCATACACTTAGCAAAACATCTAAGAATTCACTTTAATCAATATATTTATTTTAAAACTGTTTATAGAATGGTATGATATTTTCAAATTATTGCACAAATGAGTATTCTTAACAACAGTAGAAAGAAAATAAAGTATCACCGATGAAAACCAATGTTCCGTGACGAAGCTTACAGGCAATAAATAAATTCGTACTTTGCGTGTTTTGTGTAATTTGCATCTTTTTGTGATCGTTATCAAATTGAAAAAATGGCTTCACTAAAAACACAAAACTTCTGCAAAATGACCATTGACATAGAAGGTAGAGTCGTTGGAATGTTAATATCTGGACCATCTTTGCACAACATTTTACTCTTTTTTATTTTAATGCTTAATTATGTCGTCCCGAACGAAGTCGGTGACGTCATATTGCGACTGTACATACACAATTTTTGGTTGTCCAGGCTGTTCCTCAAAGATGGCGTGGACAATCTTTCAGAAACTTTTCTCAGGACGATCACTGCCAGTAGCTGTGCCATATGCAGGTCCAGTCCAAAGACTTTTTATACCTACGTAGGTATTAATAGCTACTTAGGTATTTAAAGCTACCCAAAGTAGCTATTTTTACCTACTTTCTGCTTTACTTGCATTTTGTGGCCAAATGCAGGAACGGCACAACATGGTGAGCACAAAATTTCTTGATACAGTCACGCTGATGATGAATATGTCAAAAATTTGGCCAAAAAATGATTACTTCGTATATATTGTCAATTTTAAAAAGAAACTAATGTAAAATTGCCGATTCAGGAAGTAATCATTTTTGGCCAAAAACATGAAAAATATGGTTTTCATCATGTTGCGCCGTTTAGTCCTTTGGTCGCAATATTCAGAAATTATATAAAGTAGATAAAAGTTGCTTCTTTGGGTAACTTTAAATACCTAGGTAACTATTAATTTAGGTAGAAATAGTCTTTCACTAACCTGGTATGGTCATTTAGTTTAAAAATGTCTACCATTGCCATGGAAACCTAAAAAAAATGCGACGAATTTTGTCCGGAAGGGTACTCTTTAGTCCCTTGAACATTCGTCATGAAACCTTTTTTTTAGTGATTAGTAATTGTAGTTGTGCGATTTGCATTCAAAATTTTCGGGACAACTGCACTTTACCGGTACGTCCAAATAACATGGAAATAGCACGTGTTCCTTCTCTATAAGAGAGTCACGCGTCAGCGTGACGATTTCGCTAAAAAGGCAATAAAATGCAAAAATAACCTATTTTTTGAATTCCTCGTCATTTTTCATGTTAATAAACTTCGTTTAATTAACGAAGTTATTAATTAAAACTAAAAGCACTTTCAAAACAAACCTTTGGCTTTCATTTTGTCGGCCACATTCCAAAGTCGTGACGTTGTTAAGCACGTGACTTATTTCAGTGCTGTGATTGGTCAGGGTAGGTGACGTGAAATAGAAAGTTTGACTTCCACTCTATTTGATTGTAAACAGTGATTCATCATGCACCTTATTTAAGATGATTTGTGTTGTGTTTTCTATGAATGGATATTTTTAATTGATTGACTGCAACAAGAATTTTTGGAAATTTTAACGATAAATGTGATCCTTAGTTTATGGAAATGTTGAATAAGTGGAGGGGCAAAACTTGTAAACATGCAGTGAGGACGGTCTTGTTTCGAGAAACAGCAATCGGCAGTATAAGAAAAATGAAACGTAAGAGTCACATCTTAGATTTCTGGAAACAGAGCTGTAAAATCCTGGATTTACGAACTAAAATTTATCTATTTCAATTTGCAAAACACTGGATACTTTACAATCATTGAGACCACATGGAATGCAGTTATATAGGAAATCTCTACTAAAACAAGAATGCACTAGGATAGTAGCTTTAATTTAAAATTGACGTTTATCTCCTTCATCACCCATAAAAACGTATTTACAACTCATCAAAAAAAAGACACAATGGTTCTACATGTATAGTGACACGTAGGTGTGGGTCTTAACGCAGATTTATCTAACGACTAAGGTAAGTTTGTTTTATTTATTTTTACCATTGCCATGGCCCCCACACCCCCGCTTAAAAAAGCGAAAACCCATTTAGATATCTTTTTTTCTCGCTTCGAGAGTTTCTTACACAACAAAATGGCGTCGCCCATCATAGTTGATACGTTTTTTTTTACGCCGCGCACTCTCACGCGTAATTAGAATCAAAATGGCGGCCGTACCGGTAAAGTGCATTCTATCCAAATTTTCAAATAATCGATTATTGCCATGGAGACTAGAGGAAGGTGAAAATTCTTTAACTTTGATTTTTAAATCAAAGAACTGAAAGGAATTATAAGACTTGATGGTTGTCCAATCTTAGCTAATAGGTACATGTATTGTTTTAGTGATACAAAAAATGAAAGTCTTGTCCGAAATTATCAATAGTTGCCATGGAAATAGGGGAACAGTTCGGGGCTACATATACGCCATTGCAAGCAATAGTAAACTCTCTAGTTGTACTTGATATTACTTTTAAAAAGTAACAAACAGTATCAAAACCCACTTAAGCACATATTTCTATATGTTGTGCGTCATTTTTCATCGATCACCAAAATAAAACAACTTGAAAGTTTTTGACAAATTCAACCAAACCGGAATTGACCTTGATCTTCGTCTGAGGACAAAATTACGCATCACACCGGGGTAAAAGGTTGGTAAATTGTCCAGAAACAATCTTCGGAACATGAAAACAAACAATTTCAATCGTACAAAAATGCTAAAAAAAAGGAAAAAAAATCCGTGCTCGTGACAGTTTAATATCAGTCCAAGTACTCATTATTCTGAATCGGTGCACATCCGTGCTTCCTTCTCTAGGATATTATCTACAAGGCATCTGTGTGAAGATACACTGTCAAATACCCGGATCTTAATCCTATTGAACATAATTAGGATTTTATGAGAAAAATCAAAGCCCTTCCTTTCCACACAATTTCGACTGTTCGAAAGAACTATGCAGTAGGTGAGGCAGCAGATGGGTCAATCTCCTATTCAGGGATACATGGTATCCAACAGAAAAAAAATGTCTTGAAGTAATTAGAGCAAGTGGTGGTCATACTCCATATAGATTTTTTGTGTGAATTTTTCATTTTGAGGGTACATCATTTCCTTGATACTTTGCTTAAAATTGTCACGAGATACTTACATGAAATTTATGCAACATTGAACTTAATTATGCATCATCAACCAAGAATTAAAGAAGTCATTTATTGTTTGCATTTGTTCTTTAAAACTTCAAAAAATGTAAGGTGAACACTTAGAAGTTTTGTTCAGTGTACATAGCATATTTCACCATTTGGAAGCGAGGTTAGGGTTAGGGTTCAGCATACGTAAAATAGAACTTAATTCCGAAACTGAAAAATTCTATATAAATCTATTCACTTTCCTATATACTTATCTGGACTTAAAGAAAAAAAAAATCAGTAATGGATATACAGTGTGTATAAATGTTGAGATTAAAAAAAATGAAGTTCATGAAAGTAAACGTCAGCAGCAATGTGAGTTTGGACAAGATGCCGAGACTAACACAGAAAGCAGTGAAATTCACAGTGTTCTTTCTGATTTTATCAGGAAAATGGAAGATATTTGTCGTTTGGATGACTTTTGTGCATTAATGAAAAACATCAGAACATGGCAAAATTTGCACACCACTTGTTGCTTGATATCGGCAAGTTCTATAAACAAAGGACGGTTTATTACATGAGATATAGTGATGAGTCAATTTGGGTAACAGTTGCAATTAAAACTGTTTGAAAGGCGAGGTTTGTCTTTTTTCAGAAGAGGACTAGGACTTACAATGTAGTGATGATCGCAATATCAATATTATTCCTAAAAAATGCAAAATAAACTTAATAGTCGCTCTTATTATTATTATTATTTTATATGTATAATGTATATAACATTGTATAATAATACAGAAAAAAATAAAATAACCGTGGCTTCTCGTATCGATAAGTATTAAATCAATCATATTCAAAACGTTTCAGTTCTTTTTTATGACCTCCATACTAATTAGTATATAGATCTTGTATAATGAAATCTGTATTGAACATCAAGTACTGATATTAAATAAGATATTTTCGTCTAAATTGATTTTGTACATATACTACGGTCATCTCTATAATTATATTACGGTCGTCATCTATTTTGTTGAGTGTGGTTATTACGGTCATCATTGTCAAAATCTTTGAGGTCCTACTACAGCTTTATTTCTTTAAATTCAAGTAAGCTATAATAACTAAAAGCAAGTTCTCATTAGCGTTCTTTTAAATTTTGCAAGAAATAACACAAATAACCTGACATATGTTTAAATTCTTGACTGAAAAAGTCTAAGCGATGACCTCGGCCGACATGTTTTGATGACCGTAGTATATACTACGGTCAGCCGCTTTCCTACAGTGAATACTTGGCACATTGTAAATGCGCTCTATCCGCGTCTCTTAGACCAACATGTCGTAAGATTCTGTGCTTTTAAGAAATCAATATTTCATCATATTTTTGAAAAATATTCATAGGAAATGTTTAAATATACACTTCATTTTAAATAAATACAGCAGATTCTGTTTTAAAAAGAGAAAGTAAAATTGTTGTTTTACAACGCGGTCTTTGTTTTAGACTATGCTTTACACTCGTAGTAATTTTCTCCGCACTTCAGTTATGTCAGAGTTTGTCAATCAGGATTGGATGAAATATTTACCCTATCATTTATTAAATTTAATTTTACGATTATTGTTCTTTTTCTAAAACATTTAGACAATATTTGTTGAATATTGATTCGCCGGCGATATGAATGTTGAATATTTTATTTAAATTGTTAACTCCGCAGAAACGCACAGCGACTTCAAACTTTCATATCAAATAACCGACCGCCTCCTGGCGGCCGGTAATAAATATCCAACTCTCAAGCTCGTCGGTTACCGAAGCAGTACAAACTCAAGGAATTATGACACATTCAACATTTCGCGGGTGCACATTCCACTTCGTTTCAAAATGATCGACCATGCTGACGACCTGATCACTGACATTGTAATATTTACACATTCGCCTTCCGATAAGGTGCTTCATGAAAAATATGCCGACGTGAAGCGTCAGAGTTCATCACTTCATGAATCTGTAAAAATGAAATTCATTTCTTCATTAATTATTTGATTGATTGTATTTTATTTTTACGTCCCATTCGAGAATTTTTCGCTTATGTAGAGACGTCACCGTATAACAACGAAGAGCTTCAATTCTTGACCTTTACTCGGCACCATTGAGCAGTCGGCATTTCATGTCATGGATTCTGTTAAGATAACGCCAGACGACGCATATAGGTCAGATATGAAAAAGAAGACGTTGACACTTTGTCAGAATGGATTAAATGTCTCAGATCCATGTTAAAATCACGTATCAAAAGATTGAGGGGCAATATGATAAACCATCTATCCTTCGGTATAAAATAAATCCAGAAGTAAGAAAAGAATTAAGATAGATTACATGATCAGTACGTACTGGTACCCGATGACAAAGCAGGTAACAACATTGTCTGCGTTTGTAAGGCTGTATTTTAGAAGAACTTGGATTTAATTCTGCAAGTGGTAATCTATGGCCAACTTATACTCATTGTTCCCTTTCTAAGGAGGAAATTCTTTTTCTTTACTCCTCACCAAGATATTTACAGTTGTGGAGAAACTTCAAAAGTACTGTGTAGCAATATATTTAAGAAGTGGTGTAATCAGATATGGATACTTGAAATTCCAAGGAACTTATGGAAAATTTGAAATCACAAGATTTCACCAAAATCAACAACTTATATATAAATAAAAATTAACGATTTTTCAAGTTTATACACAACCATTCCCGACGATAATCCAGGCTTTTTGATATCATTGACAGCTGCTTTTTCAATAACAATGGACTTTGTAAATTTACTTACCTTGTCATTGCTCATTTGCAAATTTATTCTGTTAAAAAACATTCTGATTGTACACTTAAGTACTCAAAAGTTGATATCAAAGACATGTTTGAGTCTCTGATTGACAATATCTATGTTGTTTTTGGAGACCAGATCTTCCAACAATCTGTTGGAATTCCCATGGGTACCAATTGTGCTCAATTACTAACAGACCTTTTTTCATATGAAGCAGAATTTGTGCAAACACTCACTGTGGCCTTCAACTCGACATTTAGATTGATTGATTTTTTATATCCCTCTCGAGAATTTTTCACTTAAATGGAGACACCATCACTTGCTGGTGGAGAGCTGCAATTTTTTTCCAATCCTCGGCACTCAGGGCCACTAAGCAGGGAGGGATCCTTTTCCTGCCAGCACCAACTGCGACAAGGGACCCCGATTTAAACGGTCTCATCAGAAATACCGGTCTCCATGTCCCACAAACGCAAGGATTTGTACCCGCGACGTAAGGATCGACTCCTTACTAAGCGACTCTAGAGCAGACGCTCTAACCACTGCGACACGCGGGCGACAACTCAACATATACTTATATATAAAGTCACATCATTCCCCTTTACTAGGATGTCCTGATTCTAAAAGGGATCAGGTGCCATGGAGGAGGGAGCATCCCCTGTCGACCGGTCACACCCGCTCCTTTTCATGATTGCGAAATAACAGAAAAATCTGTCGTCATCTCAGTTTATAAATAATGGACTAACAATTAGTACGAAAAACATCAGCATTTTTGACTCGATGATAAATTGTATTCGCTGACAAGGTCATTGAACAAAGATACATGTTCTATAAATGACAACAGCGATGACGGCGAACCAGATGACAATTCAGCAAGTTTAGAGGCACGGATCCACAGTGAAGGATATTTTTGTGCCAGCACCTACTTCGACACGGGGCCTCGGTTTATACGGTCTCATCCAAAGGACCGGTCGATACTTCCCGTATCGGGATTCAAACCCGCGAAGTGAGGATCAACTCAGTAGTTCGCATAGTTTTTTTTAATAGAATATGGGTCTCTTGACTTAGGATATCAAATTTAGAATTTTGCAGCTACTACTTACATCCCGATATAATTCTTCAATAGAGTTATCTTCCTAATTGTCATCTCCCTCGGGAGATGACACATTAAGATTGTATGCCGGAAGTGAAGTCCTAGTGTAAGCCTCCATTAATCTTTCGGGAATCCTCGATGTTTTACAATATCTCAAGTGAGAATCTACTCAAGGAGTTCCAAGTAGCCTGTAAACTGGTTTTCTTTTAGAAGAACTAGCTTAGAAGTGTGTGATCTACTTTCGGTTTTGGCCTATTTGAAAGCGAAGAAAAATTTAGAAAAGAAGTACGATGCATATTGTCATCTCTCTCGAGAGATGACACATTAAGTTTGATTTTCCGGATGTGAAGTCCCAGTGTAAGCTGCCATTTAACAGTCGGCAATCCTCGGCTGAATCCACTGCTCTCAGTGCGGGGTCACCCGAGGAGCACCGAGTTGATGCTATTTTCTAAATATAGAGATGTAAACAATGAGCGATCTACTTTATTTCTATCGATAAAGAAAACAAGCTGCACAGAAATCAGAGAGAGTTAGACACACACAAACGCCTGTGTGGCGGAGTCCTCAAAATATACAGTACACTGTATGTTCTTATATATACCTCGGTAGTCTTCTTGGCTAGTACGTAAATGATGATCAGAACAAGATAGAATCTTCTAACTAGGTCAGCGCGTGTGTAAATATCCTCTGTAGCCGAGGCGTGGATCCAAGAATTCACCAAAAAAAAACAAAAAACAAATTCATTTTAACATTTACAAAAGTAATCGCGTTTAGTGATATGAATTGAAGGTGAAAACTTTAATTTTTTGGTACTTTTATCAGGTCGTTTACTAGGGGCAGGTAAATGCAAAATTTACAACATGAAAACTGGTCTTCAACAGGATACTGTAGTGATTCTATAAATTGCCGTCATTCTTCTTAAATAATACAAGGCTGTTTCAGCGAATGTATTATGAGTAAAAAAAATCATACATTAAAAGCACAAGTTATAGGCGCATTAACATAAATATCTATAACATACTACAGATATTGGAAGATTGATCACAATTCAAAGCTGCAAAGAATATTAATGAGCATTTTTTTGCAAGTCTAATCTATTCTTTTGAAGAATTTATCATGTTTATAATTAAAGAACTTGCAATCAAATTTTTTATGCAGTTGTAAATTGCATTAATGGCAAAAAAAGTCATCAAATCACTTCTCCTATATAACTGAAATGGAGCCAAAATTATAATACAGAATTGTTTATTTTTAGTATGCAAATAAAGTTTTCTCTAAAAACATAACACAGGAATAAAACGCATTGCACGTGAATTTTGACGATCACTATAATGGCACAATACTGTATTCCTAAAACAGCCTAAGTTCAAAGTTGGCAAATTAGGACTCTTTTTTTCAGATAATTTATAAATGCTTAATTTGATGTTAAATGTATTACTTACCTGCATTTAAAAACATGTGGGCGTTATTTCTTTGGATAAGCTATATAAAAGTGTGTAAAAGTAGATTTGATATTGTATGTGCTTTCAAGTTAATTACTTTGATGGCAGTTTTCTCTATCCTATGCTATATTTCGACATGGCCTTGTGCATGTGCTTATATTTTATAAAGCGTTAACAGTGGCGGATACAGGAATCTTGAAAGGGGGGGGGGTTTCAGGGTAGGGGCCTACAGCCTCACACAAAAAATGAATTATGAAATCTTATGTATATTTTGGACACAAAAAGGGCGAACCTGCCCCCCTCAAATTAGCCAGTGCTGTTAAAATTCTGAACAGTAAACTTTTTTATGTAAGTTTAGTTCATTTTCCCCTTTATATCCCATGGGTGTTCGATGGGCATGTCACTTAAAGGAATGAGAAGATTAAGGAAAATCTTTAGAAAGGAAAGGGTCTGAATTATAAAGTTAGCACTTTTGTCTGCTGTCAGAGTAAGAAGCTGTAAAATACGTATATGTAAGGTCAAAAGGAACGCCAAGGTTTTTGTCCAACTTCTTGTATAAAAAATGCTTACAAATTTTTCGAATACTGCTTAGTTGTACAATAACAATTTCTAAATACATTAAACAAAAAAAAAGTTGTAATAATAAATTAAAACATATTTTCACATAAAGAACTATATGCGGTATATTGCATATGTTTGCCCCCACAAAAGTCAAATTTTGAAAACTTCCTGAAATGTGCTGAATTCAATAAATTGTACGAGAAATATAAGTTAACAGAAAATATTATAGTTCCAGAGCAGTGTATTCACAATTTCTGTTTTTATGACGTCACAAACTAGTCCGATTTTATATCCTTTTTCAGAAAGAGGACAAAATGCACAAAATTTCAACAATTTACGCTTTAAAATTTATAGAGCGCATGTGTGTTCAGGAACAATATTGACATATTTCATTGATATTATCATTCTACACATTATATCAAAATATTTATCCTGAACACACATGCGCTCGGTGACTTTTATTTAAAATATCGACGAAATATGTACATTTTTCTGCAAAATTCATAAAAAACTGAAATTACGTCATATTTGTGACGTCATTACGTACATATGACGTCATTACTTATGAAATTATTCAGTGCTTTGAAGTCAGCATATACTCCCCTGTTTAAGGACTTTATTAAATGTTACTCCATCAAAGTTTGATTTTGGGGGGCAAATGTTGGTTAATACCGCATATAGTTCTTTAGAATTACAGACACGTGTCGTCAGAGAGGGTACTTCTCCATTTATTTAAACTTGACAGTGCTGAAAAAAAGTTACATTCAATTAACTGTTTATTCTGTGACATAAATGAAGCCCAAAGAGATGACATTTTGGGCTTTCTGGAAAGCCAAACTTGTATCACTTGTATCTTTGGTTCGGTAAACAACATGGCTGACACATCAAACATTTCACGAACCTGCTTTCTGCAAACTTCTCAAGAAATCGGAAATTTGTCCCTCCCTTTAACATGGATGTTGTGCCACTTTTTTCAGCTCCTTCAACAGTTCGACTGTTGAAGGGTTGGCAGCATTAATTGATTCAATTATAGATTTCCAAAATTACACTCAGAACAGGATTTTTTCCCCATTTCCTTCCTCTAGACAAGTGGATTCGAGAATACGGTAACTGATGGCATGTGTCTGTATTTCTCTACTTCTTGCCTTACTTTCTCATCAGGGATTGGTGCCTTGTCTACAGCAGTTTTATAGACATCTAAGAAATCTCCAAAACTACCTTTCGTATGTGTAGATTTATCACTAAGCAGCTTTCCATCACTCTTTTTCTTGAAGTTTGAAAAGACTGGTTGATAATTCACCATTACATTTAGGCATTTGTGTCAAAGATAGAAGTTGTGATTGACAGATTTCATTCTGAGGTCCATCTTTAACCTTGACAAAATTAACATTTTTCATCCGATTGATGTGATAATCTGAAAGCAGTGTTTTTCTCATCAGCACTTCAAAACTTGGAACTAATCTCTTAAAGTTCTGTTACTTTCACCATGATTTGTGATGAAGGAGATTTGTTGTCCCCCAGCGTATTTGACCTCTGCGTGTCAATCAAAAACTCAAACATCTTCTTGATGTCAACTTCAGAGTACTTGTGTGTGCAATCAGAATCTTTTGTAACAAAATAATTTGGCAAATGACCAATGACCAGGTAAGTAAACGAGTTCCATATTTATTGAAAAATCAGCTGTCAATGATATCAAATAGCATAGATTTTAATTTATCATGGACAATGGTTGTGTATAAAGTTGAAAAATCGTAAGTTTTTAACTGTTAATTTTGGTAAAATCTTGTGATTTCAAATCGTCCAAAAGTTTTGTTTTTTTTTAATTTTTAGTATCCAAATCGGATTCACACCACTTCTTGAATTTATAGTTGCACAGTACTCTTGAAGTTTTTCCTCCACTATTGTCAATATCTTATGATACGATAAGAAAGAAGCGAGTTATAAATCTTTTAATGCATTATGCATCAAGTGCGTCCAAATGCGTCTCTGGATTAAAATCAGATGAGGAAAGAGGATTCTATAAAATTCCTAGGCACTTTTCGGCAATATAAAGTCACAAGATTTTACCAGAATCAATACCTTAAAAAAACGTACGATTTTTCAAATTTATACACACCCAAGCTGTTTTTTTTTTAATTGAAATAGTACTCGTAAACTTAGTCATCTTGTCATTGGTCAAAAATATTCTGCTTGTAGACACAAGTACTCTGAAGTTGACATTAAAAAGCTTAAGTTTCTGATTGACTATATCTATGTTGTTTTTGGAGACCAGGTCTTCAAGCAATCTTTTTGGAAGTCCCGTGGGAACCAATTGCGCCCAGTTATAAGCAGGCCTTCTTTGATTTTCATATGGAGAAGGATATGGAGAAAACGAATAGTATTCAATCTCAACTTTCATTAAACAATATACAAAATAAGAGCAGAGCAAACACGGACCTCCGAAACATCAGAGGTGGGATCAGGTGCCATGGAGGATTGAGCATCCCCTGCCGACCGGTCACACCCGCCTTGTGCTCGTTGTCATGATCAGGAAATAACGGAAAAAATCCGTCGTCAATTCAGTGTATAAATAATGGACTAACAATTGGTATGAAAAACGTCAGTCAGCATTTGACTCAATGATAAATTGTATTTGCTGACAAGGTCATTGTATCGACCATAGAATTTACGAAATGATGACTTTAAACGAGACTGTTGATATTCTTGTTTCATCAACTTACTTGTCAATAATTTGCCTCGTTTGGGAAATTGTTCATACGTAGAGCACGCTCTTGCGTATCGAATCAACTGAGATATATTTACTCCATATGCAGGTGATGAAGGTATATTGCTGCATAAGTAAGGGAAGTTGACGATAGAAAAGTTAAAGTCATCACCTTTATCATATAGCTTGGTTGTTAGATTACCATTAGTGTCTTTTTCAAGTAAAGTGGAGCAGATTTTGTCCAAAAGGAAGAAAAGACTTGATGTAGCCTTCAACTGGACATTTGAAGTATTCTAAAATTACCGGAGGAAAAATATCACGTGGTGAATTAACATATTCAACGTGACATATCCACTGCTTACAACAGAGAGAGAGAGAGAGCGAGTGGTGTAATAAGAAGCAGTTTTTGTTCTCTTTCAAACCATGAGCGCATGTTCGCATATTAGTCTCAGTATTACTTATGCAAGAAATATTTTTTAAAAAATCATCATTACAGTGTGATAAATATTCTACACAAAAGGAATCTCCTATACACATAATAAAGAAGACTAGTAAGCAATCAAATCTTTACATCCATATTAGCATTTTTTATTGTCCCCAGCTTGAAAAGTGGGGGAAATTAATTTGGCTTTGTCCGTCCGTCCGTCTTTCTGGCTGTAACGCTTTTGTTTCCACACGATATCTCGAGAACCCTTTGAGCTTTTGCAATGAAATTCAGCATAGCAACTTCCTATGGAATACAGAAGAACCCTATTGATTTTGAGGTAAAAAGGTCAAAGGCCAAGGTCATAAATAAGCAAAGTCTTATAACACTTTTGTTTCCACATGATATCTCTAGAACCATTTGAGCTATTGGAATGAAAATTTACATAACAACTCCCTGCGGCCTAATGAAGATCCCTATTGATTTTGAGGTCAAAAGGTCAAAGTTCAAGGTCGTAAATTTACACATTCTGTCTGTGTGCAACACTATCATTTCCGGGCGATTTTTCAAGAAGATTTTGAGCTTATGCAATGTAATTTTATGCCAACACTCCCTAGGACCTCTCTCACCCCTCTCAAAGCGACGGCCTTTATACATGTATTCTTATTACATCTATTACATGTATTAGAACTGTTTCTTAAAGCCTTAATTAGACACCATGTATTGTGAAAATTTTTTACAATTTCAGACGTGAATACGTATAGGTATGTGACCTAATGTTTGCATATAATTTGCTATACTAACAAGTGGTTCCGGGGTCTAGGGGTTATGACTCTCGCTGAACATGGGAGAGGTTCCGGGTTCGAATATCGTACGATCCAATTTTTGTGACTGCTTCTTATTATTAAGGATGTAAAATGAAAAGGTTAATTTTTAATTCTTAATTTTTGCATTAAGCGGGAGACACAAATTCTTTGAATTAGCTTGTACTCATTGTAATTAAGTCAAGTTGTTATACTCGTATATTAGATGTTGATCTTTTCTGCAATAGAAAGAAAAAATGTCTGTTTTGAAAGTTTATTTTTAGCAGATTTATCATATCCTTAAGTGCAGTCATCTTTTGAATAAGAAAAATCATTTGTACAATGAGCTAGTGATAAGATCTGCAAGGAAAAGTCGGGGCTGCAACATATCATAATTTCTTAATATCTCATAGATAGGAGAGAGGAACACACATCTTTGTGGTTGAAGGACACGGTAAGAACAAACAATTTATTTCAAAAGAATGTTTGATATGAACTTTGACTTGATTATTCTGAAATAATGTATTAAAATTATATAAAAAACAAAGAACAAAGAAGGTCTTCCGTTCTCCTCTATTTATCTACATGAATGAGATTTTATTTCAAAAGAATGTTTGATATTAACTTTGACTTGATTATTCTGAAATAATGTATTAAAATTATATAAAAAACAAAGAACAAAGAAGGTCTTCCGTTCTCCTCTATTTATCTACATGAATGAGATTTTATCTATGTTAAAAATGGCATTTAATATTTTAAATGATTTTAGGATAACAAACAGCCGGAGGTGTAACTTATCAAGATCCTTTACTTTACTTTAGACAATTATAGTCTTAATAACATGTACAAAAATCATTTTCAATTTTTCCTGTGACGACCGGAAGTGACGGCGGACGCATTTTACCCTATATTTGTTGCCAAATCTTCATGGTTTTTTATTCATATAAGTTTAGTGTCTTGATCCGGAAGTTGTCGATTTTGTTTCCAGTGGAACTGACATATTTAAGGAATGAAGCTTATTTTAACTTATTTTATACGATATAACATAACTTGGGCCAGTTTACGCTTTATAAACCGCAAAACCAAAATACATTTTTTTTTGTTTCCAGATTTTCCAAATGAACCTTTTCTTATTCATTTTAAAGCCGCATTAGCTGTCCAAATTCATTAGAATATGTATGAAAGAAATAAAGTGTTTTTTAGTTTTATTCCAACTTGAAACATTGATACCAACTAGGTTTTCAATTAAAAGTTACCACTTACTTATGCATTAGTTAAAAACGGATTACCGCAACAATTATTTACTTCCCGTACATTAATTCCACCCGACATTATCCGACAATTTCCGTATGCATTTGATCTAAGATTTGACCCGATTCGTACACGGTGAATGCGCATGTCAGAAGATGTGATAATGTCGGGCTGTATGAAAAAACGTGGTAGACCAAGAAGCCTAACTGATTCTGCACGCAAAAGAAGGAGATCGGAAGCAAACACCCAAAACAATAAGAACAGAATTTATTTAGGATGCCAGTACGACAGATGGATTGCTGTAAAAGAAGAAATAAATGCAGAGAACAACAGCGAAGTAGCTAAATTTTTGATTGACAGGTAAAATTATATATTTTGTTGCATTTTTTAGAACGCAGATTACTTTGCACACGTATAAACAAATTTGATATGTATTTTAAGACATTGGCAACTAGTGCTAATTGTAACGGGAACCGTTACAGATGTTCCCCAAACGCTCCCCAACTCCCTTTTAGTGCCATATTCCCTGTGATATACTATATAGGAAAACATTCAGTCCAAAACTATTAAAAAATCACTCATTCAAGTGTATTTCTTATTTCATTCGTTCCAAATGTGTGCACGTGCCTGATGACCATACCTTCCTGTAGGAGTCCCTTATATTTATCTATGTTCTGAATCCCATCCTGTTTGGTTGAAAAACAAGGGAGTTATAGCCATTTCAAGTTTCAGCCAATCAGATTGCAGCACACGTGCATGCGCGTGATTTCATGATTTTTTTTTCTATATTGCATTGTAGGATATCCTAATGAATGACTATGTTTTAAATTTCAAAGCATTTCGTCAAAAAACAGAGGAGATGTAGTCATTTAAAGTTTCAGCCAATCAGATCGCAGCACACGTGCATGCGCGTAATTTCTTGAAATTTTTTGTATATCATATTGCAGGACATCCTAATGTATGATTATGTTTTAAATTTCAAAGCATTTCGTCAAAAAACAAAGGCGATATAGTCATTTAAAGTGTCAGCCAATCAGATTGCAGCACACGTGCATGCACGTGATTTCATGAATTTTTTTCTATATTATATTGTAGGATATCCTAATTCATGACTATGTTTTAAATTTCAAAGCATTTCGTCAAAGAACAGAGAAGATACTGAGATTTTTGTTTCAGCCAATCAGAGCGAAGCACACGTGCATGCGCGTGAGTTCGTGCTAATTTGACAGTGTCACATTATCTACACTATTAATATATCTTTATATACTAAGTTTCAAATCATTTCATTAAAAAATATTAAAGTTATAGCTATATTAAGTATATCTGTCATTTCACGTGTTGCACGCGCACGCACGTGCATGCGTATGCACGCAAAATGACCTTCGTTCCGCACACCTACACTACACACCCATTAACCCTAAAAAGGTTTTAGGTCAATTGGGTGAACAGTTTCTGAGAACACTTCCGGACAAAAAAGTACCGGAGAACAAATAAGAAAAAAAAGAATAATAATAATAACTAGAATCTTGTTGCCATGGCAACAAATAAGTCTTCCGTTCTTCTAAATCTGTAAGAATTTGCTTTTTTTCTCTGCAAAAAACATAGATATCATATGTACTCTGAAAGAAAAAAAACTGCAAAAAGGTCTTTCAGTACTTAAGGTACTTTGATTTTCATGACCAATCTTGTTCTTGTGCATTTTGGCACTCATAAGAGCTACACGTGTATCATAGACAAACCAACGGACGAATGAACACCGTACTCTCATAAACTTCACTGTGTTTATGTTCTGGCACAATTGTGAAGTTTATAAAAATGTCATGATCTAAGTTAGTACCACATTAAACGTAAAGTCGTTGATTTTTACAGTAATACTATCGAGATTTGTCTGCAGAAAGATTATTCAACTACAGGAATTATTCAGCAATCGATTAATTGATTACTAGTATATGTTGTTTAATGTCCCTCCCGACAATTTTTCACATGGAGAAGCCTCCACTCGCCGGTGGAGACTGCAAAATGTTGTCCTATAATTTCGCTCTAATCGCCATTGAGCAGTGAGGAATTTTTTTGAGTCAGTACCATCTGACACACGGGACCTCAATTTAAACGATCTCATCTGACGGACCGGTCTCCACGTCCCACAAATGAAGTCCATAGTACAGATATATGATGCTCTAGCCATGTTGCATCAGATTTTCTTAAAGATCATACTTAATAAAAATCATTTCGAACAACTTTATTGCAATGCATACAGCGTCCGGTGATTTTGATTGACAGGTCAATACATGTGCACTTAGTGTAATACTTCTTAAGCAGAAAATATATACAGAGTGACTATGGCGGACTATGAAATCAGAAAATATTTAATAAAGAATGGGTACAACTGATATAGAACTGATTTTTTGTCTATGTAAATGGATAGGATAATCAGGATTAAAAGGGAATCTCTCTCTCTCTCTCTCTCTCTCTCTCTCTCTCTCTCTCTCTCTGACGTAAATTTCAGTATCTTGCCTTATGAAAAATCTACTATTATAGAATATTAATTCTGTATACATGTTAATGGTAATTATAACCAAATGTTCAAGATTTAATTGTATAACGAATTAATAATTCAAAGGCCTATAGTTGCTGCAATAATGTCTCCGAATAAAATCAAGGGGGGGGGGGGGGGCTTCAAAAGAATTACATACTCGGTAATTTTTATGTTTTATGAATAAAAAGGAAAATACTTAAGGTTGCATGTACATACATATAATTATATAGCATTGCATAAAATTGTGTTCATTCGTATACTTTATCTAACATATCAACAGACCTTTCCAGATGTTTTTGTATCATGTTTTTAGCGTAGCATTATTTCACACAGAAACGCGTAACTTTCACATAATGTTAACCCTTTGAGTACTAGTATTTCACAAAAATCCTAGAATCGCTTTTTCTCATCTTCAATAACTTCTCGCGGTTATATAAAAGTATAGATCATGTATAATAAATAACACTATAAGACTTTTAATCAATGAAATATACGTGTTAAAACCAATCTAAAGATTGATTTTCTTTCTTTTAAGTTGCAGGTATCAATTTATTATGTTCCCCAAACGAAGTTGGGGAACATATTGTTTTTACTCTGTTTCTTATTATTATTATTATTATTTTTCTTCTTCCTGGGAAAATCTTTTCCGCGAATGATCTTGTAAACTACACATTTGATTAAGGTGAAACCTTTTTAGGGTCACTAGGCATGTTATGTAGATTTGCGGAACGAAGGTCATTTTGTGCGCACGTGCTTGCAAGAGCGTGCACGTGCAACACGTGAAATGACCAATTTAATGAATATAGCCGTAACTTTTTCAATTTTTGATGAAATGCTTTGAAACTCAAAATATAAGGATATATAAGTAGAATAGACAAGATGACATAGTCAAAATAGCAAGATCTCACGCGCATGCACGTGCACTTCGCTCTGATTGGCTGAAACTAAAGTCTCAATATCTTTCTTGTTTTTTGACAAAATCCTTTGAAATTTTGAACATAGTCATAAATTAGGGAGATCTATAGCATGATATATAAGAATTATCCTGAAAGCATGTGCATTCACGTGTGCTTGCAAGAGCGCGCACGTGCAACACCAGAAATGTCCAATATAATTGATATAGACGTAACTATTTATATTTTTGATGAAATGTTTTGAAACTCATAATATAAGGATATATTACAAGCATAGACAAGAGTACATGGTCAAATTAGCAGGATCTCACGTGCATGCACGTGAGCTTCGCTCTGATTGGCTGAAACTAAAGTCTCAATATCTTTCTTGTTTTTGGACAAAATCCTTTGAAATTTTGAACATGGTTATACATTATAAAGATCTACAGCATGGTATATAAGAATTATCACGAAAAGCATGCGCATGCACGTGTGCTGCAATCTGATTGGCTGAAACTTTAAATATCCATAACTTTCTTAGTTTTCAACGAAACGGGATACAATTTAGACTATAAATAGGTATAAAAGATTCCTACATAATTTTACTGTCAAATGAATGCACGAACAGGCATTCATGCAAGTGCATGCGCGAAATACGCAAAATGGCCATTTTTAAAAAAAAAAACAGTAAAATGTATATTGTAAAGATTTTTTTTAATTTATTCTCATGATATATAGATATATTATTGTTTAGACATCATCATCATACCATATTAATCTTGCATGTGCATGCACGTGCGTGCGCGTACAATGAGTTAAATGACATATAGTTGATGTCATTGTAGTTTTTATAATTCTTTGATGAAATCCTTCGATCTGATCATATTTTTAAAAATGTCTTACAGGAATTTGGCACAAAACGGGAATTAGGGAGCGTTTGGGGAACATCTGTAACGGTCCCCGTTACAATTAGCACTAGTTTCTAAAGGCTTACACCTACTCTTCTTTCTCTCTGTCCCCTTTGAGTACATATAATATTTTAGAATCGAAAATAAAACTCGGATTCCGGGATAATTTCGCATTCAAATTAGAGAATGAATTAAGAATATTTTTTTTATATATATATATAATCATAACAGACATTACAGATTTACACTACGCTGACAACTTTAAACTATGCATATACTGAAAGCAGTAACCAACGTAATCTTTCATGCAGAAGTGGATATGGAAACTCAAAGTCTAATTATTTTTTTTATGTGAAAAGTGGATATAGACGTCTGCGACGTCATGGATACTACCTCCGCCTTTATCTCGAAAGTTCTATTCCCACTTACAAGTCAGAGTTATCTATCTTTGCTTATTGTCACTACGTAAATATAGAAAATGAATTTATTGACGGAACCTTAAATCTCCAAAATGCAGAATCCGATTGAATAAATAATATGTTTAGTATTTTTGTAGAATAATTTGTATATAAATCGCTGTAATGTATACTGCGTACAATATTATTTTCTTCAAAGTGCTTAGTTGACACAGAACGGATATTTTTTTTTTAGATATAAATTTGTAAATCAAAAACTTTCAATATACAGACTAACACTACACAGCCAAATTTAAACTAATATGCATATAGTGAATTAAGTAACATGCAAAAGAGAGAATTTTGAATGTGTAAATATGTTGATCTGGAGAGCCTATATATATCTCTCTAACGTCATCAATACTATTTCCGCCTTTATCTCGAAAGTTCTATTCTCATTCACAGGTCAGAGTTATCTTTCTTTACCCACCTTGTACATACTACGTAAATAGAGAAAAATTCGGTACCGAAAATATACAAAATGCAGAATCTGATTTAAAAACAAATTATATATTTAGTATTTGTAGAAAAATGTCTGTTTTACATAAGAATGTCTTGAAAAAATATCTGAAAACAAAAAAATCAAAAATTGACCAAACACAAATTCACTTCCGGTTCGGACAGGAAGTACTGGAAACACACGAAAACAACTTCAAAACAAATAGAATATCATGATCTAATATTCCTGTAAATTTCATATCTTTATCTCAAACCGTTTCCGAGAAAACTGCCGGACAAAAGTCCAATTTAAAATTCGAAAATCGGCCATAACTTCGGACCGGAAGTGAATTTTTCAAAAAACGGAATTTTATATAAACTTCATATATCAACCTACTAACATGAGAAAAATTGTGAAAATCTATCCAGCCATCTTTGAGAAATCGCGCTCACAAAATTTGGGAGGAATAATAATAATAATAATAATAATAATAAAAAGAAACAATACAAACACTATAAGTCTTCCGTTGTGAACGGAAGACTTAATAACTAGGGCTAATTGTAACGGGGACCGTTACAGATGTTCCCCAAACGCTCCCCAACTCCATTTGGGTGCCGTATTCCCTGCAAGCGCTATTAAGTAAGACACACTTTATGCAATTTAGACTTAAACAACGTTTTCCCAGAAGAATACAAAATGTATTTAAATTTTAGCATTGCACGCGTGCTCATCTGAATGCATGTGCGTAATGACCACATCATCTTGTCTACACTATATATATATTTTAATATACTTAATAACAAATCAATTAATCCAGAAGTATTAGGAAATACACTCATTTAAGTGTATTTTAATATTACTCATTTCAGGTGCATGCATGTGCATGAGGACTATACCTTCTTGTAGGAGTCTATTATGTCTGACTATGTTCTAAATCCCATCCTGTTTGGTTGAAAAATAAGGGAGTTATAGCCATTTACAGTTTTAGCCAATAAGATTGCAGCACACGTGCATGCGCGTGTTTTCATGACAATTGTTATACATGTATATCATATTGTAGTACATTCTAAAGTATGTATATATTTTAGATTTCATAGCATTTCGTCAAAAAACAAAAAAGATATTGAGATTTTTGTTTCAGCCAATCAGAACGAAGCGCACATGCACGTACGTGCATGATGACCATACCTTCTTGTAGGAGTCTATTATATCTGTCTATGTTCTAAATCCCATGCTGTTTGGTTGAAAAATAAGGGAGTTATAGCCATTTCAAGTTTAAGCCAATCAGATTGCAGCGCACGTGCATGCGCGTGTTTTCATGACAATTTTTATACATAATATTGTAGAACATCCTAAAGTTTGCCTATATTTTAAATTTCATATTATTTCGTCAAAAAACAGAAAAGATATTGAGATTTTTGTTTCAGCCAATCAGAGCGAAGTGCACGTGCATGCGCTTGAGTTCGTGCTAATTTGACAGTGTCATATTATCTACACTATTAATATATCTTTATACAATGAGTTTCAAATCATTTAATTAAAAAATGTAAAAGTTATAGCGATATTAAGTATATCGGTCATTTCACTCATTTCACGCGCACGCACGTGCATGCGTATGCGCGCAAAATGACCTTCGTTCCACACACCTACACTACACACCTATTAACCCTAAAAAGGTTTTAGCTTAGTTGGGTGAACAGTTTCTGAGAACACTCGCGGACAAAAAAGTACCGGAGAACAAAGAAGAAAAAAAAGAATAATAATAATAATAACTAGAATCTTGTTGCCATGGCAACAAATAAGTCTTCCGTTCTTCTAAATCTGTAAGAATTTGCTTTTTTCTCTGCAAAAAACATAGATATCATATGTACTCTGAAAGAAAAAAAAAACTGCAAAAAGGTCTTTCAATACTTCAGGTACTTTGATTTTCATGACCAATCTTGTTCTTATGCATTTTGGCACTTATAAGAGCTACACGTGTATCATAGACAAACCAACGGACGAACGAACACCGTACTCTCATAAACTTCACTGTGTTTATGTTCTGGCACAATTGTGATGGTGTTATAAAAATGTCATGAACTATGTTAGTACCACATAAAACGTAATGTCGTTGATTTTTACAGTAATACTATCGAGATTCGTCAGCAGAAAGATTATTCGAATTTAACTACAGGAATTATTCAGCGATTAATTGATTATATGTTGTTTAATGTCCCTCTCGAGAATTTTTCACATGGAGAAGCCTCCATTCGCCGGTGGAGACTGCAAAAGGTTGTCCTATAATTTGGCTCTAATCGCCATTGAGCAGTGAGGAATCTTTTTGAGTCAGTACACGGGACCTCGATTTAAACGATCTCATCTGATGGACCGGTCTCCACGTCCCACAACTGAAGTCCATAATACAGATATATGATGCTCTAGCCATGTTTTTATTTTATTTTTCATTTCTCAAATTTGTTGCATCAGATTTTCTTAAAGATCATACTTAATAATAAAAATCATTTCGAACAACTTTATTGCAATGCATACAGCGTCCGGTGATTTTGATTGACAGGTCAATACATGTGCACTTAGTGTAATACTTCTTAAGCAGAAAAAATATACAGAGAGTGACTATGACGGACTATGAAATCAGAAAATATTTAATAAAGAATGGGTACAACTGATATAGAACTGATTTTTTGTCTATGTAGATGGATAGGATAATCAGGATTAAAAGGGAATCTCTCTCTCTCTCTCTCTCTCTCTCTCTCTCTCTCTCTCAGACATGTAAATTTCAGTATCTTGCGTAATGAAAAGTCTACTATAATAGAATATGAATTCTGCATACATGTTAATGGTAATTATAATCAAATGTTCCAGATTTAATTGTATAACGAATTTACAATTCAAAGGCCTATAGTTGCAATAATGTCTCCGAATAAAATCAAGAGAGGGGGGGGGGGGGGGCTTCAAAAGAATTACATACTCGGTAATTTTATGTTTTATGAATTAAAAGGAAAATACTTAAGGTTGCATGTACATACATATAATTATATAGCATTGCATAAAATTGTGTTCATTCGTATACTTTATCTAACATATCAACAGACCTTTGCAGATGTTTTTGTGTCATGTTTTTAGCGTAGCATTATTTCACACAGAAACGCGTAACTTTCACATAATGTTAACCCTTTGAGTACTAGTATTTCACAAAAATCCAAGAATCGCTTTTTCTCATCTTTAATAACTTCTCGGGTATATAAAAGTATAGATCATGTATAATAAATAACACTATAAGACTTTTAATCAATGAAATATACGTGTTAAAACTAAATCCAATCTGTAAAGTTGCAGATATCAATTTATTTCTAAAGGCTTTACAACGGTATTACATTACTCAGTCCCCTTTTGAGTACATATAATATTTTAGAATCGAAAATAAAAGTCGGATTCCGGGATAATTTCGCATTCAAATTAGAAAATGAATTAAGAATATTTTTTTTAAATATAATCATAACAGACATTACAGATTTACACTACGCTGACAACTTTAAACTATGCATATACTGAAAGCAGTAACCAACGTAATCTTTCATGCAGAAGTGGATATGGAAACTCAAAGTCTAAATATTTTTTTATGTGAAAAGTGTGGATATAGACGTCTGCGACGTCATGGATACTACCTCCGCCTTTATCTCGAAAGTTCTATTCCCACATACAAGTCAGAGTTATCTATCTTTGCTCATTGTCTCTACGTAAATAGAGAAAATGAATTTATTGACGGAACCTTAAATCTCCAAAATGCAGAATCCGATTGAATAAATAATGTGTTTAGTATTTTTGTAGAATAATTTGTATATACATCGCTGTAATGTATACTGCGTACAATATTATTTTCTTCAAAGTGCTTAGTTGACACAGAACGGATATTTTTTTTAAGATATAAATTTGTAAATCAAAAACTTTCAATATACAGACTAACACTACACAGCCAAATTTAAACTAATATGCATATAGTGAATTAAGTAATATGCAAAAGAGAGAATATTGAATGTGTAAATATGTTGATCAGAGCGTATATATGTCTCTAACGTCATCAATACTATTTCCGCCTTTATCTCGAAAGTTCTATTCTCATTCACAGGTCAGAGTTATCTTTCTTTGCCCACCTTATACATACTACGTAAATAGAGAAAATTTCGGTACCGAAAATATACAAAATGCGGAATCTGATTAAAAAACAAATTATATATTTAGCATTTGTAGAAAAATGTTTGTTTTACATAAGAATATCTTGAAAAAATATCTAAAAACAAAAAAATCAAAAATTGACCAAAAACAAATTCACTTCCGGTTCGGACAGGAAGTACTGGAAACACACGAAAACAACTTCAAAACAAATAGAATATCATGATCTAATACTCCTGTAAATTTCATATCTTTACCTCAAACCGTTTCCGAGAAAACTGCCGGACAAAAGTCGATTTTAAAATTCGAAAATTGGTCATAACTTCGGACCGGAAGTGAATTTTTCAAAAAACGGAATTTTATATAAACTTCATATATCAACCTACTTACATGAGAAAAATTGTGAAAATCTATCCAGCCATCTCTGAGTAATCGCGCTCACAAAATTTGGGAGGAATAATAATAATAATAATAATAATAATAATAATAAAAAGAAACAATACAAACACTATAAGTCTTCCGTTGTGAACGGAAGACTTAATAACTAGTGCTAATTGTAACGGGGACCGTTACAGATGTTCCCCAAACGCTCCCCAACTCCCTTTTGGTGCCATATTCCCTGTAAGCTTCATTAAATAAGACAACCTCTATGCATCTGAGATTTTAACAACATTAACAAAGAAGTGTACAAAAATCATTTAAACTTTAGCATTGCACGCGTGCACATGTGAATGCATATGCGTCATGACCATATCATCTTGTCTACACAATCTATATTTTTAATATACTGAATATTAAAGTATTTAATCCAAAATTATAAAAAAAAATTCGCTCATTCAATTGTATGTTTGATTTTTCTCATTTCACGTGCACGCACGTGCATACATGAGCATGGTGACAATACCTTCTAGTAGAAGTCCATTACATCTATCTATGTTCTAAATTCCACCCCGTTTGGGTGAAAACTAAGGGAGTTATAGCTGTTTAAAGTTTCAGCCAATCAGATTGCAGCACATGTAACGCACGTGTATGCATGTGCATGGTGACCATACCCACTTGAAGAAGTCCATTATATCTATCTATGTTCCAAATCTCATCCTGTTTGATTGAAAACCAAGGGAGTTATAGCTGTTTAAAGTTTCAGCCAATCAGATTGCAGCGCACGTGCATGCGCGTGCTTTCATGAAAATTCTTATATACCATATTGTAGGATATCTTAAAGCATGCATAAGTTTTAAATTTCAAAGCATTTCGTCAAAAAACAGAGAAGATATTGAGATTTTTGTTTCAGCCAATCAGAGCAAAGCGCACGTGCATGCGCGTGAGTTCGTGCTAATTTGACAGTGTCACCTTATCTACACTATCAATATATCTTTATATAATGAGTTTCAAATCATTTCAGTAAAAAATGTAAAAGTTATAGCTATATTAAGTATATTAGTCATTTCACTCATATCACGCGCACGCACGTGCATGCGTATGCGCACAAAATGACCTTCGTTCCGCAAACCTACACTACACACCTATTAATTCTAAAAAGGTTTTAGCTCAGTTGGGTGAACAGTTTCTGAGAACACTCGCGGACAAAAAAGTCCGGAGAAGAAATAAGAAGAAAAAAGAATAACTAGTGCTAATTGTAACGGGAACCGTTACAGATGTTCCCCAAACGCTCCCCAACTCCATTTTGGTGCCATATTCCCTATAAGTTTCATTAAATAAGACAAACTCTATGCATTTGAGACTTTAACAACGTTTACCCAGAAGTGTACCAATTTCATTCAAATTTT
The DNA here is from genome assembly GCF_032062105.1 of Saccostrea cuccullata. NCBI lineage: Eukaryota > Metazoa > Mollusca > Bivalvia > Ostreida > Ostreidae > Saccostrea > Saccostrea cuccullata. The sequence continues at coordinate 100,410 of NW_026918300.1, forward strand.
AGCATTTTAATTCCACTTGTTCCATGTGCGTGCGTGCGTGCATGTCCATGATGACCATACCTTCTTGTAGGAGTCCTTATATCTATCTATGTTCTAAATCCCATCCTGTTTGGTTGAAAAACAAGGGAGTTATAGCCATTAAGTTTCAGCCAATCAGAGTGCAGCACACGTGCATGTGCGTGATTTCATGAATTGTTTTTTTTATCATATTGTAAGATATCCTAATGCATATCTATGTTTTAAATTTCAAAGCATTTCGTCAAAAAACAAAGGAGATATAGCCATTTAAAGTTTCAGCCAACCAGATTGCAGCACGTGCACATGCGCATGCTTTCATGAAAATTTTGATATATCATGCTGTAGATCTTCATAATGTAGGACTATGTTCAAAATTTCAAAGGATTATGACAAAAAACAAGAAAGATATTGAGACTTTAGTTTCAGCCAATCAGAGCGAAGCGCACGTGCATGCGCGTGAGATCTTGCTATTTTGACCATGCCTTCTTGTTTATACTACTAATGTATCCTTACATTATGAGTTTCAAAAAAATTCATCAAGAAATAGAAATGTTACGGCTTCATCAATTATACTGGTTATTTCACATGTTGCACGTGCGCGCTCTTTCCAGCACACGTGCATGTACGTGCTTTCATGAAAAGTCTTATATATCATGCTGTAGATCTTCATAATGTGTGACTAAGTTCAAAATTTCAAAGGATTATGACTTAAAACAAGAAAGATATTGAGACTTTAGTTTCAGCCAATCAGAGCGAAGCGCACGTGCATGCGCGTGAGATCTTGCTATTCTGACCATGTCATCTTGTCTATACTACTAATATATCCTTACATTATGAGTTTTAAGACTTTTCATCAAAAAATAGAAAAGTTACGGCAATATCCATTATATTGGTCATTTCAAGTGCTGCACATGCGCGCTCTTGCAAGCACGTGCGCGCAAAATGACATTCGTTCGGCAACTCTACATAACATGCCTACTAACCCTAAAAAGGTTTCACCTAAGTCAGATGTGTGGTTTACAAGATCACTCGTGGACAAGATTTTCCCAGGAAGAAGAAAAATAATAAGAATAATAATAATAAGAAACAGAGTAAAAACAATATGTTCCCCAACTTCGTTTGGGGAACATAATAATAAGAAACAGAGTAAAAACAATATGTTCCCCAACTTCGTTTGGGGAACATAATAATAATAATAATAAGAAACAGAGTAAAAACAATATGTTCCCCAACTTCGTTTGGGGAACATAACTAGTGCTAATTGTAACGGGAACCGTTACAGATGTTCCCCAAACGCTCCCCAACTCCCTTTCATAGTCATATTCCCTGTAAGCGTAATTAAATAAGATAAATTCTATGCATTTGAGAATTCAAGAGCGTTTACCCAGAAGTGTACCATGTTCATTCAAATTTTATAATTGCACACTTGCTCATGTGAATGCACGTGCGTAATGAACATATCATATTGTCTACACAATCTAAATATTTTAATATGCTAAATATTAAAGTACTTAATCCAAAAGTATTTAAAAAAAAACGCTCATTCAAGTGTATTTTTGATTTTACCCATTTCACATGCACGCACATGCATACATGAGCATGGTGACCATACCTTCTTGTAGAAGTCCATTACATCTATCTATGTTCTAAATCCCACCCCGTTTGGTTGAAAACCAAGGGAGTTATAGTTGTTTAAAGTTTCAGCCAATCAGATTTCAGCGCACGTACACGTACATGTATGCATGTGCATGGTGACCATACCTACTTGTAGAAGTCCATTATATATATCTATGTTCCAAATCCCATCCTGTTTGGTTGAAAAACAAGGGAGTTATAGCTGTTTAAAGTTTCAGTCAATTAGATTGCAGCGCACGTACACGCACGTGTGTGCCTGTGCATGGTGACCATACCCTCTTGTAGAAGTCCATTACATATATCTATGTTCCAAACCCCATCCTGTTTGGTTGAAAATCTAGGGAGTTATAGCTATTTAAAGTTTCAGCCAATCAGATTGCAGCGCACGTGCATGCACGTGTTTTCATGATAATTGCTATATATCATATTGTAGGATATCCTAATGCATGGCTATGTTCAAAATTTCAAAAGATTTCGTCAAAAAACAAGAAAGATATTGAGACTTTAATTTCAGCCAATCAGAGCGAAGCGCACGTGCATGCACGTGAGATCTTGCTATTTTGACCATGACATCTTGTGCATACTTCTAATATATCCTTACATTATGAGTTTCAAAACATTTCGTCAAAAAATAGAAAAGTTACGGTTAAATCCATTATATATTGGTCATTTCACGTTTTGCACGTGCGCGCTCTTGCAAGCACGTGCGCGCAAAATGACCTTAATTCCGCAAATCTACATTACATGTCTACTGACCCTAAAAACATTTCACCTAAACTGGATGTGTAGTTTACAAGATCATTCGCGGACAAAATTTTCCCGAGAAGAAAAATAATAATAATAATAACTAGTGCTAATTGTAACGGGGACCGTTACAGATGTTCCCCAAACGCTCCCCAACTCCATTTTGATGCCCTATCCATTGTAAGCTTCATTAAATAAGACAAACTCTATGCATTTGAGAATTTGACAACGATTACCCAGAAGTGTACCAATTTCATTCAAATTTTAGCATTGCACGCGTGCGCGTGTAAATGCATATGCGTAATGACCATATCATATTGTCTACAGAATCTATATATTTTAATATACTAAATATTAAAGTATTTAATCCAAAAGTATTAAAAAATACGCTCATCCAAGTGTATTTTTGATTTTACTCATTTCACGTGCACGCACGTGCATACATGAGCATGGTGACCATACTTTCTTGTAAAAGTCCATTACATCTATCTATGTTCTAAATCCAACCCCGTTTGGTTGAAAACCAAGGGAGTTATAGCTGTTTAAAGTTTCAGCCAATGAGATTGCAGCACATTTACACGCACGTGTATGCATGTGCATGGTGACCATACCTTCTTGTAGAGCTCTATTATATCTATCTATGTTCCAAATCCCATCCTGTTTGGTTGAAAATCAAGGGAGTTATAGCTATTTAAAGTTTTAGCCAATCAGATTGCAGCGCACGTGCGTGCACGTGTTTTCATGATAATTGCTATATATCATATTGTAGAACATCCTAAAGTATGCCTATGTTTTAAATTTCATAACATTTCGTCAAAAAACAGAAAAGATATTGAGATTTTTTGTTTCAGCCAATCAGAGCGAAGCGCACGTGCATGCGCGTGAGATCTTGCTATTTTGACCATGTCATATTGTCTATGCTATTAATATATCTTTATATTATGAGTTTCAAAGCATTTCATCAAAAATGTGAAAAGTTACGCCTATATCAATTAAATTGGTCATTTTACATGTTGCACGTGCACGCTCTTGCAAGCACGTGCGCGCAAAATGACCTTCGTTCCGCAAATCTACATAACATGCCTACTGACCCTAAAAAGGTTTTACCTAAGTCAGATGTGTAGTTTACAAGATCACTCCCGGACAAAAAAGTACCCAGGAAGAAGAAAAATAATAATAACTAGTGCTAATTGTAACGGGGACCGTTACAGATGTTCCCCAAACGCTCCCCAACTCCCTTTTGGTGCCATATCCCCTGTAAGCTTTATTTAATAAGACAAACTTTATGCATTTGAGACTTTAACAACGTTTACCCAGAAGTGTACCAAGTTCATTCAAATTTTAGCATTGTGCGCGTGTGAATGCATGCGCGTAATGACCATATCATATTGTCTACAGAATCTTTATATTTTAATTTACTAAATATTAAAGTATTTAATCCAAAAGTATTAAAAAATACGCTCATTCAAATCTATTTTTAATTTACTCATTTCACGTGCACACACGTGCATACATGAGCATGGTGACCATACCTTCTTGTAGAAGTCCATTACATCTATCTATGTTCTAAATCCCACCCCGTTTGGTTGAAAACCAAGGGAGTTATAGCTGTTTAAAGTTTCAGCCAATCAGATTGCAGCACATGTATATGCACGTGTATGAATGTGCATGGTGATAATACCCTCTTGTAGAGGTCCATTATAGCTATCCATGTTCCAAATCCCATCCTGTTTGGTTGAAAATCAAGGGAGTTATAGCTATTTAAAGTTTAAGCCAATCAGATTGCAGCGCACGTGCATGCACGTGTTTTCATGATAGTTGCTATATACCATGTTGTAGGATATGTTAATGTATGGCTATGTTCAAAATTTCAAGGGATTTCGTCAAAAAACAAGAAAGATATTGAGACTTTAGTTTCAGCCAATCAGAGCGAAGTGCACGTGCATGCGCGTGAGATCTTGCGATTTTGGCCATGTCATATTGTCTATGCTACTAATATTTCCTTATATTATGAGTTTCAAAGCATTTCATCAAAAATGTAAAAAGTGACGCCTATATCAATTAAATCGGTCATTTCACATGTTGCACGTGCACGCTCTTGCAAGCACGTGCGCGCAAAATGACCTTCGTTCCGCAAATCTACATAATATGCCTACTAACCCTAAAAAGGTTTTACCTAAGTCGGATGTGTAGTTTACAAGATCACTCCCGGACAAATAAGTACCCAGGAAGAAGAAAAATAATAATAATAATAAGAAACAGAGTAAAAACAATATGTTCCCCAACTTCGTTTGGGGAACATAATAATAAGAAACAGAGTAAAAACAATATGTTCCCCAACTTCGTTTGGGGAACATAACTAGTGCTAATTGTAACGGGAACCGTTACAGATGTTCCCCAAACGCTCCCCAACTCCCTTTTAGTGCCATATTCCTGTAAGTTTCATTAAAATAGGCAGAATCTATGCATTTAAGACTTAAACAACATTGCATGACCGTAATGACTATATCATCTTGTCTACACTATTTTACTCATTGCACGTGCACGCATGTGCATGATGACCATACCTTCTTGTAGGAGTCCATTATGCCTGTCTATGTTCTTAATCCCATCTTGTTTGGTTGAAAAACAAGGGATTTATAGCCATTTTAAAGTTTAAGCCAATCAGATTGCAGCGCACGTACATGCGCGTGTTTTCATGACAATTATTATATATCATATTGTAGGACATCTTAAAGTATGCCTATGTTTTAAATTTCAAAGCATTTTGTCAGAAAACAGAAAAGATATTGAGATTTTTGTTTCAGCCAATCAGAGCAAAGTGCACGTGCACGCACGTGCATGCATGTAAATGCTGACGATACCATATTGTAGGAGTCCTTTATGTCTATCTATGTTCTAAATCCCATCATGTTTGGTTGGAAACCAAGGGAGTTATAGTCATTTAAAGTTTCAGCCAATCAGATTGCAGCGCACGTGCATGCACGTGATTTCACGAAAATTTTTATATATCATATTGTAGGGAATCCTAATGTATGACTATGTTATAAATTTCAAAGCATTTCATCGAAAAACAAAAAAGATATTGAGGATTTTGTTTCAGCCAATCAGAGCAAAGCGCACGTGCATGCGCGTGAGTTCGTGCAAATTTGACCATGTAATCATATCTATACATCTTATATATCCTTATATAATGAGTTTCAAAACATTTCATCAAAAAATATAGAAGTTACATCCATATTAAATATATCAGTCAATTCACTAATTTAACGCGCACGCACGTGCATGCGTATGCGCGCAAAATGACCTTCGTTCCGCACACCTACACTACACACCTATTAACCCTAAAAAGGTTTTAGCTCAGTTGGGTGAACAGTTTCTGAGAACACTCGCGGACAAAAAAAGTACAGGAGAAGAAATAAGAAAAAAAATAATAATAATAATAACTAGTGCTAATTGTAACGGGAACCGTTACAGATGTTCCCCAAACGCTCCCCAACTCCCTTTCGGTGCCATATTCCCTGTAAGCTTCATTAAATAAGACAAACTCTGTGCATTTTTGACTTTAACAACGTTTTCCCAGAAGGATACCAATTATATTCAATTTTTAGCATTGCACCCAAGCGCATGTGAATGCATGTGCGTTATGACCATATCATCTTGTCTACACTATTTATATATTTTAATATACATGTACTATATATTAAAGCATTCAGTCCAAAAGTAATAAAAATCACTCATTCAAGTGTATTTTTAAATATACTCGTTTCAAATGCACGCATGTGCGTGCACGTGCATGATGATCATACCTTCTTGTAGGAGTCCCTTACATCTATATATGTTCTAAATCCCATCCTGTTTGGTTGAAAAACAAGGGAGTTATAGCCATTTAAAGTTTCAGCCAATCAGATTGCAGCACACGTGCATGCACATTATTTCATGATTTTTTAAATATTATTTTGTAGGATATCCTAATGCATGACTATATTTTAAATTTCAAAGAATTTCGTCAAAAAACAAAGGAGAAATAGCCATTTAAAGTTTCAGCCAATCAGATTGCAGCACACGTCCATGCGCGTGATCTCATGATACTTTCTATATCATTTTGTAGGATATCCTAATGCATGACTATATTTTAAATTTCAAAGAATTTCGTCAAAAAACAAAGGAGATTTTGCCTTTTAAAGTTTCAGCCAATCAGCTTGCAGCACGCGCACATGCGCATGCTTTCATGACAATTCTTATATATCTTGCGGTAGATCTTCATAATATAGGACTATGTTCAAAATTTCAAAGGATTATGACAAGAAACAAGAAAGATATTGAGACTTTAGTTTCAGCCAATCAGAGCGAAGCGCACGTGCATGCGCGTGAGATCTTGCTATTTTGACCATGCTATCTTGTCTATACTACTAATGTATCCTTACATTATGAGTTTCAAAAAATTTCATCAAAAAATAGAAAAGTTACGGCAATATCCATTATATTGGTCATTTCACGTGTTGCACGTGCGCGCTCTTGCAAGCACGTGCACGCAAAATGACCTTCGTTCGGCAACTCTACATAACATGCCTACTGACCCTAAAAAGGTTTCACCTAAGTCGGATGTGTAGTTTACAAGATCACTCGTGGACAAAATTTTCCCAGGAAGAAGAAAAATAATAATAAGAATAATAATAATAAGAAACAGAGTAAAAACAATATGTTCCCCAACTTCGTTTGGGGAACATAATAACTAGAAAAGAAACTCGTTGCGAGCAACGAGAGGTCTTCCGTCCGATTCTGTTATTTGTACCATACACTTTAAAGTTAACTAAACAGCAAAAACACAGGTCACATATATACTGAGTAATAGTACCAAGATTCTATACATCAAACTTGTGAGTTATACTACCTTCTTGGGTAATACCGTCAACCTCATAAAAAAATCTTGTTTTCTTTTTAAAATTTGTTTGCAAGATAAGAGAAACGATTCATACAATGCAATTCCAAACTATTATAATTTTAATTTTATGATATACATTTCACAACAAATTATAACTCTAACTGCCAGACTCCAGCCTTATAAAACATTAAAGAATACGTTTTATTCTGAAGAGTCCCTTCAGAATTAGAGGCGCATTTAGTCGTCTGTCTAGCATGACGTTGTGGATAATACAAAACATGCAATTCTCAATCGAATTTGAAAAGTTAAATGTATTTGTCATTCCGATTAAAGAATAGATAAACCAATAGACAATTATGTAAGACAGTGAGAACCCTAAATTCATCATACATTAATAAAAATACGACATTTCTGATTCATTTGATTTTTGCATAGACCTAAAACGAAGGGACCGCCGACTCCTATGACGTCACAATAGATAACACTATACGATCTCCCTCCGATTGCAGCGCCCTCACCGGGATGCATAGAAAACATCCGGCATTACAAAGATAACGTTATTTACATCTACATAGTCGAGATATTATAGCATTGAATGAATTAAACTTTTGCCGAATGTACCAAATTCTCTTTACTTATACACTAAAGAGTTCCTTGAGCAGCTTTTGAGGTATTTATCTTGTTTTTAATGTGTAAAAAACTATACAATTTGAGTAGTTAACATGACAGATGATCACGTACCATGATCACAGAGAAGCTGTTAAAATGCATGCGAGGTTGCTCAAGATGCTGCTCGATGAAAAAAAAGTTCATATATAAGAAACAGATAGGCCTATTAATACGTGGATTTTTTAAAGAGCAAAGATCTTATGATTAATAGCAGTGTTTGACAACGCTGATAGTTCGCAACAGACCCCTCATGTGGCACCTATGACTATGGTACAGTAACACGAGTAATGAGGTAGAAATTTATAATCAATACGAGTATTCTTTGACAAGCCTATAGCCCCCCCCCCCCATTTTTTTCACAAAGATATGATGTAGGCATTGATCATTGGGGAGTGGGTTTAGCCCCTCCCCCTCCCCAATTTCGACAGGAACGTTATAGTTTAAGCCAACAAATGGATAAGTGCCAAAGTGGTAGTGTTTTGATAAAAATTTGGTACGGGAAGAAGTTCGATCCTAACACCCCCCCCCCCCCCCCCGACAGGATTTTCGAGTTTGTACGAAATTGACACATCCCCCCTTTTTTTTTTTTGCTTGTCAAACTTTTTATGGGTTTGAAATTTAGCATATAGGGCTAAAAGGTAGTTCAATATTTATGCCACAAACTTGATATGCATCTTTTAAATTAAAAAAAAAAAAGAAAGAAAAGTTGATCCCATTTAAATATCATGATTCTTTTAATAAAAAAAGAACATTTTCCTTAACTACATAACAAGGTATAGGGAGTATAATTTCATAAAAAGACAAAAAAAAAAAAAGAATAAGATTTACAAGTGCCTGTGTGTTTTGAGCTACAGTAAGTTAATAAGTTATTAAAACTTCTATTTAGGCAGTGGGTTAAAGATCAAACAGTTTAATCATAGTGGCAGTAGAACTTGCATATATAAAATAATTACTTTCTAGTGTTTGTTCTTCAAGGCTGCTGATATGATTGAAAATGATGCTCAGTGATTATTATTTTGTACTTTGCAGTTGTGATTGATTACATTGAAAATAATTATTTTAAAAAGACATTAAATATGCCATACATGTACATCTGAACTGAAGCAGTGCTCACTTATACAAACTCACTATAGAAAAGGATGACTTTTTATACTGTAAAATCAAAAATTTCAAGAAGTAATTCTCATATACAATTTTAAAACATGCATAATTAATGTTAATTATCAGTGCTTTTCACTGCTTTAAGTTGAATAACCTTTTTAATAAATAAAACAGTGGAAAAGTCTAAAATATAACAATGATTTTAATAATATTTCATTACATTCATATTAAGTCATTTAATATTTATATTGATGCAGTTTGTCTTTGAGTTATGATATACAAAAGTTCATAATAATCACAATCTGGATATACACAGTATAGTTGAAAAAATTTGAGTTCTAAACATGATAATTAAATCATTGAAATCCAGTCATGTGCCACTCATTCATGCATACATGGGACACACCACATGGCATTTTTGTTGATTTAATCCTGTGAAGGTTTGTAACCAATCATTGTTCTTTCACATTTGACTTATTATACCAGATGGTACATGGCATGGTACATGTTCTCAAACATTTTCCATAGAGTTTGGTGTGCAAGGCAGACCCCTATTTTCATTTGAAAAGTGGACAGGCTATCTACAAATCCTGTGGGGAAAAATTAAAAAAGATCTCTTAGAAAATCTTTTGATCACTGACAATGCTGTAATCCTGAATAAACAAGATTAAATAAATATTTTAAGAGTTATAACTAACTTTTTAAAAATACATAATTATGTAGATCATTAATGGTCAACGGGAACATCTCTATTTATTAAGTTGTTGAACGGCACTTCACGATATATTTATTATTTATCAGTTCATATGAATTCAGCATAGATATGAAATTGGTCGTTTTTTTTTAAATATTGGTAGAAAATTGTTTCCTTATTTTGTAAATTAAATAAGAATATAAATTATGTACTACCGTAAAATATAATCGACAGCATTCAAGGGATGTCAAGTCATAGTCAGCTGATGTCTGCATTTAAAACGTTTCCATCAACTCCACAGCGTAAAGTTATAAGTTCCGAAGTAGTCAATCGAGATCATTTCGTCATGGAAAGCTTAGATAAGTGATTGATTTTTCTAATTTGTTGTTATTTCCTTCAAGAATGCGAAAAATCATGATGCGACAACATTGATTTCATTACAGGAAGTCTGTTTCTATACATCCCGGTGAGGGCGCTGCAAGCGCAAGAAGATAGTGATTGTGACGTCATAAGTCGGCAGTCCCTTCGTTTTAGGTCTATGATTTTTGTTAGGATTTGTTCATCGACATTCATTATATTATTTATTACATGTTTATGTTACGTTTGTCCCAGAAATCACGCGAAATTTGTACATTTTGCAACTTTTTTTTTTTTATACAAAAGAGAGCACTAAGAACTTTAACTCTTCCTTAGTGGAAATAGGACGTATTCAGCAAAAAAAAAAGTTCATCACACACGAAGCTTCCTTTTTAAAAATTGCTATGGCGGAAGCTCACCTATCTTTTTTAAAAGATAAACTTGCGACAATCTATGTCGTTTTGTCAATGCAAGTCAAGCGTCTAAATGATCGAGACTCCACTCAACTGTAAATCAAAATACAAGTAGAGCTTTTTAAAAAAGCTTACCGTCTTTAGGAACAACCTTAAACAGTAACCTGATCTACACCTATCAGACCGTATAATTCTTTTGAATTACTTGATTTTTATTTCTACATTAGCTTTTTACTGGCATTAGCCCTACCATGGTTGTCGCTCGGTCATCTCCGTGAACTTTGACTGGCCGTGAACCTCGGCTGATTCCGTTACCCTCTTCAAACAAGAAAGAGGAAAAGAATAATAACAAATTGTAAAGCCCGCAAGCAATAATAATCATATTTTATTTAGATTGAAATTAAAGAGACCTTTTTAATTATTGCAATAAAAAAAATATCATGTGTTATTAAGAATTTAATTACTGCTGATTTTGTTCTTCGTTTTGTCATTTTTATAAGATTGGAAATCTTGCAAAATTGTTAAGTCATACGAAAATTAGATCATCAGAAATTTATCTCCCTTGCCTTGAACAGCATTTCAACCAATGAAATGAATGAAAATTTTCTCATCATGCAATTTCTACCAATCACAAAAGAGAGGAAGTGCGCAGTCCGAAGACTGTAAAAAATTTCAACTACACAATACCGTCTTCCAAGGAAGATGGTAATAATGTATATTGTATATATTAATAATTTCTTTTATTAAAATTATAATAAATATATTTATTTAGCACTTTGGAAAAATATCACTCTATTTAACCATGCAAATATCATATAAAAGTATTGAGAACAAAATATGAAATTTGGAATTTTAAAAATGCGAAATCCGGCTTCCGGTATTCGGCTTCAACTTGAACTATATTTACCGTTACCCAAAGCAGACGTCATTCTTTGTTTACGCTGCCTGCACCATTGCAAGGGAAGCTTCGCTGCAACGGCTGTGACGATTGAATTCATATTTAACATTTTTTGTGTTTATTAAGTCAAGAATTTAAAAGTCTTACGTTGAACGAGACTATTTGCATCAAGTTGTATTTGACAATGTAAGTATTTAGAATGTTTTGCATGCATAATTCTTATTTCAGTATTTGTTTATGTTTGTATCATGTCGGGCCATTTTGAAGTGCGAAGAGGGGACGCTGCGGATGTAAGGTAAAATGCGTCTTGTCTTAGTACTGACGTGGAAAATTCTCTATAATTATGAATAAAAAATACTTAAACTGATGCGAATGAAATGTGTTTTGCGGTTGTTTTTAAAGCTTGTTTACAGGTTTATTCGGTGCTTCTGTTTAGTTTTATACAACTTCATATTATTGTCCAAGCCTTAGTTAGACTAAGTCGTCCCACTTAGTATTTATGTATACTTGTAGAGGAAATATTCACTTGACTTGAGATACTTTTTATTGTTTATTTACTTATGATATAATCACTAGTGTCAGGGTCATCAATCTTTTATTAGGCACTTGCTGAAACTATGCAACAGTTAGGAAATCAGTATTTAAATGAAATAAAATTTTATAATTTTGAAAAAAAAATATTGGTGGAGGGGGGTATCAAGAAAAATCTGATGGGGGCGTTAGATTTCTGTAATAACTTGAATGGAGACGTAACTCTGTAAACCCAAAATATAATTTTGTAAGCAGTGCTTTTAAATCAAGTCTTGGAAAAAAATTGATAAAATTAATGTGATACTTTTAACCAACTGTTACTTGTCTTATCTAAACTATATTTCATTGGCATTTATTAGTATTCTAGCAATAAATTTATTTATTTCCCTTCCCCTCTTCCCTGGAGGTAATGAAGATTCAAGTTTCTTCTAATCATAATCATGATAACCTCCAGAGAGTAGGACAAGACCAAATAAGGCTATGAAAATTGAAGGTGGGATTATAGGATTTTTTTCTCTTTTTTGAGAACAGAAAGCAATGTTTAGTCATATTTATAGGGTTTTGTTTTCCTTCATAATCATTGTTAAAATTTCCTGTTGAGAATTTTTCATTCATATGGAGACACCAGCATTTGCCAGTCGAGTGGAAGGCTGCAAATTGATACCTATATATTCGACACTCGGGCCATTGTGTCGTGAGGAATCTTTTTCATGCCAACACCTACTGTGACACGGGACCTTGTTATATAGGAACTCAGATTCTGGAAGGACCAGTCTCCACTTCCTGGAGTGGATTCGAACCCATAATCATCAGCTCCTTACTTGTTGACTTTTGAGCAGATGGATGATGCTCAAGACACTTTGCCAAGCGGCAATTTTCTTTTTGGTCATCAGAGGCAAAGGCTCTAGTGAGCTTTTCTGATCAAAATTTGTTGTCGTCGTCTAGTTGTTGTAAAATTTCCACATTTTCATCTTGACCCCCAGGAGAAGGTTGGGGCCACGATGAGGGTCAAAGATTTACATAGAAATACACGTACATAGATAAAATCTTTAAAAATCCTCTTCTCTAGAAGCACTGGGCCAGTAAAGATGAAACTCATTTGGAAGCATCTTCTATTAGTGTAGATTCAAGTTCATTCAACTCTTGACCCCCCGGGGAGTCAAACATTTGTTTTTGTCTTGGTGTACGAGCAAAAACCTTTGGTGCATGGGGTGTGAAGTTAGGGAGGAATGACACAAAATAACTCAAACAAGTTATTAATTTATTGAAACTATTTTGGAAAAATAACTTGTTTTAATTACTAAGGCTCGGGAAAAGTAGGACATAGCAAAGAGAAGTAACTCATTGAGACAAAAAAAATTACTCATTTGAGTTATTTTTGACAATAACTTGCTTTAATTATGCCCATGACTGTTTAAATGGATCATAGTTATACAAAGGAATATAAATTCAGATTTTTGCTTTTACCTAGCCTGGTGAGTTGCTCTGGTGCGTGATGTTGCCCTGGGCCTCTTGTACTTTTTTGGGATCCTATCATATCATTTGTCTGTATACAAGTCTGAATGTATAATAATTCAAAAAGTTTAAGTTTGTTCTGGAAATGCTGATTAGGACATGGGAGATGATTTTCTAGTATTATAATTTTCATTTGACTTTACAAATTTGTAGATTTTCAATACTCAAATGTCGACAAAAGTAACAAAAAGAAAATTTCAATGAATGAAACTGATGCTTAGATTTTTCTTAAATCAACAATAAAAACTTGCCACAAAGTATCCATGAGTGAAAGGGATTCAAGTTTCTTCAAATGGTAATGTAAAGGGCCATATGGTGACACCCTCTTCCAATGGGAGATAATTATGAATTAATCGTCCCCTAACAGCGAAACTGGAGGGGACTATAGGTTTCCTCCGAGTCTGTCCATGCATCCACTTGTTTGTCCGTCCATCTAGCTGTCTGTCTCAGTGTGTCCTACTTGGTTTTCCAAACTTTTTTCTAAACGCTTGCAGATATTGAGCTGATTTTTGGTATGTGAGTGTATGTTGATGAAGTACAGATCAAGTTTGAATGTCATTTCGCTTTATCTTATTGCTGTATTTAAATATTTTTGTGTACTTTTGGCTAACAATCATCAATATTTGTCAGCTGATGCATCTAAGGTACTCGAAGTAAATTGACTGAAAAGTAGGTTACAGCAATGTATATTTTAAAATTTATCGCTTTCATTAATAGTGGCATAGAATCATCAAACTTTGTCAGTTAATGCATTTTAAATCCTTGGAGTATGACAACTCATAAAAAGGTCACTGTTACCTACTTTTGAAATCTCCTGGCTGTATTTAAATAATTTTTAGGTAGTATTTGGCTTACGATCATCAAACTTGGTTAGTTGATGCATCTTGGGTCCTTGGTGTATGTCTACTGAAAGAAGCTAGGTCACATTTATCTGCAGAAGTGTCTCTTTGAAAAAATAATATATTGACAGACCGGAGAGCTACAGTGCCATCCAATGAAAAAATTGTATATTTATTGCCCGCACAAAAAGATGCTGTGTTTCTCGATTTATTTCTCATTGCTTTTAGCTCACCTGAGCCGAAGGCTCAAGTGAGCTTTCATGATCAAAATTTGTCTGTTGTTGTTGTCGTC